>NC_065420.1:7659169-7969794 GCF_024362695.1 Pectinophora gossypiella | reverse complement strand
AGACCCAGTTGGCATAAACAGTGGCATAACATAAAATGTGTTTATATAAACTCGGCGTCTATCTGTTATGCAATAAAATAGCCAATCAATGGCACAAGTTTATCATTTTCGTTGACCGGAGACACTTCCATTTGGCTGATTACGGTTTTATTACTTTTGGTCGTTTTATATAATGTACATAATGCTATATCAAATTAATAAGAAAACATTTTTATAAAACAAATTGGTTCCTTAATATGCTAGTTCCTGTTTATTTAAGAGAATAAAACAAGATTGGACAGGATAAAAGTCGTATAAGACTGTTATACATGTTAAACTTTTCATGTAAGGTGAATGTAATGGACAATATACTTCATCAAGATAATAAAGTTTATAGGTCAAGAATACTGAAATATATTAAAAATACACACAACAAAAATAAATTGTTATTTGCCCATCACATCGAGGTATGTGATGTCTAGGAAGGTTTGTCATATACCTACCTATTTAGTTAACGGTTGCTGTTATTTCAACTAACGCAAAAACTACAAACATTAGACTTAGTACCTTAGATTTTGTGTTTCTGTAGGTCATGCTTCGCTTTACTTGTTGTTATATTTGTAGTTATTTACTTTGTAATAATATGTTTTCGGTCAAGTACACATTTAGTCAATGTCATCATCATCATCATCGTCATCAGCCGTACGACGCCCACTGCTGGGCATAGGCCTCCCCCAAGGATCTCCACGACGCTCGGTCCTGCGCTGCCCTCATCCAGCGGCTTCCCGCGACCTTCACCAGATCGTCGGTCCACCTTGTAGCGGGCCTACCCACTGAGTGTCGTCCGACACGTGGTTGCCATTCTAGAACCTTTCCGCCCCAGCGGCCATCGGTTCTCCTCGCTATGTGTCCTGCCCATTGCCACTTCAGCTTGGCAATTCTCCGAGCTATGTCGGTGACTTAGTTCTCCTGCGGATCTCCTCATTTCTTAGTCAATGTCATTCGAATCAAATCTACAATAAGTCTCTATACAAAAAGAAACTGTAAAACCAACCATAAAATTGGGTCGTGTACTAGATTCAAAATAAGTTATGAATTTCTGATTACTAAATAAAGACAGACCTAAAACTAACGAAAATCATTTAACATATTTACGAATTTTAATCAACAAAAACGTTATAATTAGTGCGACATTTTGTTACTTTTTCTATGACGTCACAGTGTGCTACGAAATTGCTAATAAAAAGTAACTGATTTGCTGGACGCTAATTATATTTTATTAATAGGTTGGGTTATAAATTGAACAACGAAGTGACTCCTATACATATAAATATATACTTACTTACTTACAATTTTATAGTTTACAAAGCCTAATCAGTTATTATTAAAGTTTATTTTAGGTAGGTACATTGTTAACTGGGACATAGCAACCACCAGATAATAGTTGAATATGTACTACAATTACAATACAAAGTAATTAATTGACTATAATTTTGGTTCGCTATAAAAATAAAACGTGTCTCGAATAATTGTTGATATTTAGGGAGCGTCTACCATTTTGTATGCCAGAAACGACTCGGAGAACAATTAGCGAGTATTGAGTGGAGACTCGTCGAGAAAAGAACTGAATATTTTCTTGGTTCCGTACCTTCAAGGTAAACAAACATTTTTTATCCCTACGTAAAGCCGCGCCCGAAACGACAAGATACAACCTGCACTAAGAAAAGTAAAAGTTTAAAACAATCCAATTGATTAAGAGCCATTATAATTTTAAAAGGGACACTAAATTCTATTTGTCTCAAACACTTATATGCATATTGCTAATTTGTAATATATTGTTATATATATATTGTTATTTATAAGTCGCTCGGATAGTCGCCATAGACGTGACAAAATAATAATAAAGAAATTAATATTACCATGACGTTTTGCAATGGCAAGACATATACATAATGGCGTAGTTATTAAGTCTGCGGAATCCAAAAAAGGAATCGTTATAGTCTTTGGTATCTATGCATGAAGGTAGGCCGTGTGCTAGGTACTTTTCCGCAATTGCTGATCCCATCGAGTCAATTTTGATCTTCACGGACTTGCCTTTTGTAATTATCCTTTCGGACAAAAATAAAGCAATTACTTTGTCTCATCATCATCATCAGCCCATTAACGTCCCCACAACTGGGGCACGGGCTTTCCCTATGGATGGATCAGAACGGGCCTTAATCACGCGGGCCCAGTGCGGATTGATGGTTATTAGCCGGGACCAACGGCTTAACGTGCCTTCCGAAGCACGGGGGAGCTCGAGATGAAAACTTTTTTTTTGTGGTCACCCATTCTATGACCGGCCTTTGCGAAAGTTGCTTAACTTCAACAATCGCAGACCGAGCGTGTCTACCGCTGCGCCACCGAGATCCTCTTTATCTTACTTTGTCTATTATTCATAATTATATCGAGATAGGCCTATTTGGAGAACGAGTGACTTATATTTTACTGTCACGGGTTGCACAATAATAACGTAAGCTCACGACTTTATTCCCAATTGGGCTAGTCAGAGATACATTTTTAGCAAGTTTTAACTTTAATGATTCTGAGTAGTTATCAAGTGGAATTTTCCGTCGCAAAAGTATGGAACTGAAAATAATTTAAAAAATCACTTAAATTTTCATGAATTTCCGACAGTAAATTCCCTTGATATTAACTCAGAATCATGGACTGAATCCCCTCAGTATTCGCTACGATGTCACTAACACCCTCCCCACGCTTTACCTGATCTTTCTTTTAGACCACATCACATACACTTCATACAAATACGTCGTTTTATAGAGACACTACTCTTTGACGTATCTGTGTGTGTGATGTTTGACGCCATACGATTGAAGACTAAACTAAGTCCGAGAGTGGGTGAGGTAAACCTAGCTCAGCCGCTAATGGGGAGTGTAGAGTTGCCTTTCTGTACGTAGTATTGTTCTTTATTCTATGGTTAGACAAACGATAGATAGATGAGAAGCCGTATCAAATCAACTTACAGATCTAAGAGGGATAATTTTGAGTATTAATATAAAATATTTGCAATGGGGTCTTAGATTGTTACCGGCGTTCATAAGCTAATCTTTCTACACCTATATTTTAGGTTTTGTACTTTTATATTTCAACAATAAATCCTTAAAATAAATTCAGTTAATCCCCTTGTATTGTATCTATCGTCTTTGTAATTATTTTGATGTAGCAATAAAACCGCCTATTGTACCTACTCTTTCCATTTCTCTTTTGTTTTATATATCCATAAACCTTTAACGTCAATGAAACAAGAATCGAAATGCATTGTAACAAAAAACATTACAAGACCCTATGCACACTCTTATTTTGAATATCTGTACTCATTAATAGGTCTTGGCTGAAGCGGAGGTACATTTAGTTCTGACTGGATTCATCTAGATGTAATCAAACAGCTATATCTAGAACCAATTAAAGTCTATTATCGGTTGACGTCATTGTTCTAGGTTTATTTTAACAGTCATCGATTTAAATCTATTTGGTATATCACTTACACCTACCCATACTACTCAAAATCTTTCTCAACAATAACACAACAGCCCTCGCGGCACGACAACCGCTTCGGGCGCGG
This sequence comes from Pectinophora gossypiella, assembly GCF_024362695.1. Taxonomy (NCBI): domain Eukaryota; kingdom Metazoa; phylum Arthropoda; class Insecta; order Lepidoptera; family Gelechiidae; genus Pectinophora; species Pectinophora gossypiella. Next base: position 7,966,193 of record NC_065420.1, on the reverse strand, counting down.
CGCGTATTCTATCGAAGGCTTTAGTCAATAGCCGTACGACGTTTATCTATGTGTATAGCATACGCGATGGTTGAAACTCTCGATAAAAATCGCGCCGCGCGCGGCGCAGTTGCCGTGCAGTGCCTGCTGGAATAGTTTGATACGGGTAGGTACAGTGTTTACTCACTAAACGGACCCTATTCAGTTGTAATGGATCCAAAATAGACTCAATGTCAAACGCCATACCCAAGAAGTCCTGATGCTATCTCTATATGTTTTGCTGAAACCCTTCTCTGTGGTTACTATTCTACACACCTTCGTCACACTCCAATCCCACTTCAGTGGTGACAACTATAATACTTACATACAAGTACAGACAGGCTACATGTTCATTACCTAGTTTATGCTTACTGCACACCTGTAGAGTATGATAGAATTAGGCGACCAGCCATTACTGACGTAGCATTTTGGTGAGGTGATTTATTTATTTATTTACTTTTTGTATAACCAGCATTAACTTTATGAAATGAAATGAAAATTTATTGTCATAAATGTGGTAGGTATATCGATGGAAGTGAAGCTTATAGCGCTCAGCATATTTAGTTATGTTGTGACATACAATAATAATTACATAAAGTACTGAAAAATAATTACAAAAATACTTATCTATATTAAAAAAGAAAAGAAAAAAAACCTATTTATAAACTGAAAAACTTACTTAAGCTGTTTTCCCTTTAAACCAGTTTTTGAGTTGGAATCGAAACTTTACTCTTTCCCTTAATGTCAATCATAATATCTCATATCACTTATAATAGTCCCCCGGGATTCGAATCAAAACCTTTAAAAAAAAACGCACGCGTTTCAGTGAGATACGGTCATAATATCTCATTTCGATAGCATTTTGGCCGACGATTGCAAAATTACGCCATTATGTTTGCGTGTGGATGCGAGAAATACATATGAGAACAATGAAGTAGTTTGTCAGCCTAACGTACATTGTATGGCATGGGAACAATACTGTGCCGCACTAAATGTGGATAACGTGCATCAGTAGTACAGTACTAGCCATTTAAACTGCCTCCGCGGTCCAGTGGTTGAGCGTCGGGTTTGCGATCCGGAGATAATGGATTCGATTCCCACTGAAGACATAGCAAAAAATCACTTTGTGACACTGTCGCTAGTTTGCCCAGGACATTGCAGGCTGAAATTACAAGGCACGTTAAGCCGTTGGACCCCGTTACTACTAGCTGATGTAAGTACGTAGTCATTACATGAACCATGTGACGGCTTTGGCGGCTCAAAAATAACCCTGACGCCAGGGTTGCTGAGGTTGGTCATCCACCTCACACAGTATATAAAAAGAAGAAGTACTTTAATAGAAGACGTGAAGTGTAGTTAATTGATGGCACAATTTGTAAATACTGTCAATTGCTTCGTCAATTATTAATAGTGAAATGAAATGAAATGAAATGAAAAATGTTTTTGTCTGAGTGAGAAAGTGTCTTTCAATGTATTGTTTTTATTTACTTTACCACCGTCTTCAAATTCATACTTACAGAAATAAACGAAACATATTTGGCAAGAAGTGCTCAAATTCAAATAACTAATGAGATTAATCATGATTACAATGTTATTAAAACCAGAAAACAAGAAAATGTATACTTTAAACATGAAATGCCTACCTATAATTTACAATTACAGAAAGCGCGGTGAGGTGTGGGTACTTAGTTTATCTTAAGAAGGATGTACCTCTGACTACCCCAATTGGGATATAGTCTCCGATTTTACTTCACTAGCACCAACCAATGCGAATAGGCTATTTTACAACTACTTACTTATTTTACTTTTTAATAAACGTCAAAACATAAATGTTCTATTGAATTTGTGTGGAAATTCTGTCCATGTGACGGCATCACACACATGTGGGAATGAAAGCTTATTATGAACGTGCTGTATATGAGGTTAAGTTTATGAACGTGTCCTGAGAGGGGAGGGAGGAAAGGGAAGGAAGATGACGACGGGTAGATTTTGGAAGAGAGGAAGAAAACTTTAAGTATTACACAGTTATTTCATTCAATTTTACTCCACCATCCTACTCGTGTATGTACGAAAATAAGTGAAAAAAGAAAATGTAATTGATTTTTGATCATCTAAGACTAAGACTGGCTTTCATTTTTAGATTAGAATTTCATAATTTATCTGTAACCTAGTCAAATATCCTATTGCAAAGTAGAGCATACATCAAAGAGATCGTCTCACTAGTTCGCAACTCATGATTGCCGGGCATCGCATTGCTGCCGACGTTCAGTGTCGAGATAGAACTTTTCCCCTCACATACAACTTTGAAATGGAAATCTCCCTCCATGTTACACTGGGGAAATGCCATTTGAAACTATAGGCCATCGAGTGTCTTTCTTTGTTGATGGTGATGGATTTTTTTACTTTTTTATTCGAATTTTGCAGCTGTTTTGACATACATACATAAACTCACGCTATTTCATTCGCTTCGATGCTGACACACTTCTCTTGTCTCCTCCATCCTCCACGTTCATCAATCCGAATAATGGAAAAATACTGTTGGACTTTCATTATGACCCATTAGGTCAGAACAATTAATGGAAATGAATTTGCAATTCATTTACGTAATGCATCTCCGCAGTAGAAGGTCATGCCTGCATCTTGCACTGTTTGCGTTTGAAATTAGCATTTAGCTACAACATAAAGGAGGGGATTCAAGTATGTCAACTTCCGGATTTTATATCAGTGGTCCTTTTATTCAGAAATCTCGGTGAGGCGTATGCTTGGTTCATCATGCGATCGCGATGTATGTAGGTACCTCTGCCTACCCCGATTGGAAATATAGTAGTGAGCTTATTTTGTTTTTTTTTTGTGTATGCATGTTTTTATTTTAATGTATTCTATGTGAAAGCCAATAAGTTTCTTTATATTTTTCTAAGTCAAGAAAATAACAACATTAAATATTCAACTCTGGACCCTTTTCTTTATAATGCAATAGGTAATACCAAGATTTTATTTTCTTATGAACGATTTGAAATTCGATGTGAATCTGGTTATCGAAATGAAATATTCATTTCAAATAAGTATATTGTATGTATTGTATTACCTATTACATTTGTACGTATGTGGCTGAGAGTCTGAGACTACGAAACCTGTTAACATCTCCATAACTATTTTAATATGGACATAAATACTAAATAGTGGTCAATGTATTAACAGAGACTTGCTAATTATTTTACAACCAAACTGCTACTTTCAGCGTTTTTATAGCCTGTTTCAATAAGCCTGTTAACTTTATATGTAAAAGTTTTGTTTTAATAATTATGATTCCACTGCACAAAAGTATTATTGGTATAGAAATATAATCTGTATCCATAATAATATTATATGAATAAATTACGAATTAGTAAGTAGACAAATAATATTTAACCTTTTTAAACGTCATTGACTCAATATTTGCCTTGAGCAGACAGTCAAAAGCATTGCGTTAAGTGTCGATAATTATACACCCAATCTACACAATTAGTAGTTTATGTGGTTTCATAAACAGAGCAAATATTTTCACTACACTTACACTTTAAAACGTTTAGTAAACTTTTGTCTGTAAATATTTTGAAAATATTTATTTATACTTATATATTTTTTAATTTATTTATATTTTATATTGTTGTATTTATTTATATATTTATATAAATATTGTCCTGATATTGTTAAAACTGTCTACCAGCTTAATATTACTTCTGCTAATCTATCTATTTAAATAGCATGTACCTAGGTATCTACTGCAGAGTATAGGCCTCCTCTCATATTACTATTAGGTATTTATTATAAATAAATTAAAGTTTCAAAGTCAAAACTCGCATTTTTTCTTTTTTGAAATTGAAGCGTTTCATTTTAGTATTTATTGATAATTATGATCATTCTTCTTCGTCAGATAAATGTAGAGGAATAAGCCTTTTTACTTACAGTCATTTTAGTTCAATAGAAACTTGATGTTCTTTATATTTTCCCTTCCCTTTATACTTTTAGAGCATATTTTTGAAGCAACAACCTCTGTTCGTTTCAAGTTGGAGTTTCCAATCACACTTACTTCCTTCGCTTCCGATTGTTGCGACGAAATAGATGTCCGACCTACGGCCATTTCAGTTTCCAAATTCAAAGGATGACGTCGATTTGAGTTGGGTCTCTCAATGTTTTGTTCCGTACTTACAAGTATCACTTAGAGACGTTAACATAGTGCTTTCCTATGCGATTATATAAATTAAATATCTGTGATTCATATCCAAATTTAAGTTGTATCTCACGAGTTTATCAATATTTGAACCCCCTAAACTTCATGTAAGTACGTAAAGTTGTACGTAATACAACATGAATAAGTAAGAATTTCTTCTATGACTATAGTACCATTATTGACTTCTAACTACAACTTTCCCCGAAATGTATTCTTTAGCGCAAACCAAATGACCTTTCCCAGCTTCAAAAACTTTAGCAGACATTGAGATATATTATAGATATAGTATACGTTTAATTAAGAAAAATAATATAACGCCCCCGATTCCTGCAGACCCCTCCTAATTTTATTTTAAATTATACCCGTCATTTTCTTATCCGCCGATAAGAAAAGAGACGGTAGATTGACAGTTGTTAATTTTAAAATAAATGTTTAACCCGGAAGAATTAAATAGGAATCTCACTGATATGCAACCCGTCTGATGTGTGATGTCAACTTAATATAATATAACATTTTGAGAGGGTTTTTCACTACCTAAACTTGACGTGTGTTCCACAAATTTTATGCCTGTCGATTACCCGTCCCTTTCCTTTTCGGAGGATGAGAAAATGACGGGTATAAATTAAAATAAAATTAGACGGTGTCTATAGGAATTAGCACCAAAGTTTAATAGAAAGGGCTCAATTTTGTTTTACAACAAACTGGCATACGACAGATATAACGAAGGAAGGAACCCATTGCTACTTACGACTTCAAACACGAAAGGCGATCTCCCTTCAAATTGTGTCAAGGACGCACCCAGGATAGTATTTCGAGGGTGGCTAGTACCTAGACAAAATAAATTTCCTTGACTAAGACTAGAAACTATGCTAACCAAACCTACTATTAGCCTCACATACATACATGTTGTTTAAATCTGTGAAGAACACTTTAATATATCTCTTCTCATTTAATTATAGATCAATTTGCCAATAAAATAATAAATTTTGACACACCTAAAACTACCGTTCCATTGATAGAAAAATATGTTAATTCTCGTTATTACTGGTAATAAAAAACCGCACCCAAATACATACATAAATACATTCTTCGCAAAATTGCCTGAAGGCTGGTCGTATCAATGTTTTAGAAGTAATCTAAGTAATTTATAAATATGTATTTTAGTATTTTTGGTACTCATTGCGACCACCTTAACGATTTACTGACCAATTATGATGTCTTTTACATAGATTACTTAACATAGAAAGTGCATGTTAACCAATAAACCAACTAGTGTATCGTGTGTTTATTATATTTATTTTAATATGTTATCCTCTTTATAAATAGGGTTGCCTTTTATTAACCGACTTCAAAAAAGGAGGTTATCAATTTGACCCGTATGTACGTAAAATTGTTGGAATTGCATAATTCGTATATGTTAGTCTACGGGGGGCTTCTAAAGACATTTCTTACCTTTCTTAATGTTCTTCCTAAACATATCATCTTTAATAGGGTATAAGTACACCTTATACCAGAAATCACAACACACTCACTCACTACAAGTAATTTAATCTATTATTTGGTACTTCATTCTTTTAAAATAGATATAAAAATAGATAAACATTAGCGTTGTCTTAAATATAACTAAATCGATAGTGCGAATCTCGACTGATACATCACAGTAGCTTTTGCATTTTGACAAATCAAACTCGTACCGTACATTGAAGCTATTGTAAAATTTTATCCATATTGAAATATAATCCCTAATTCTACTGAACTAGACGTTCTGTTCGTAGTAGATAGTTTTAAAAATGACACAAAGTATAAATAAAATGGGCATTATTGGAAATACGATCTATCACTTGCATAGCCTCTAAAGAAAGTACATAATATCTACTCTTCTCTTTATGAATTCTAGAATCGTTCAGCGTTATACAGAACGATATAGCTCGCATACTGAACACGGGCAACCACCTGATGAGTAGTTATTGAACCATCCTACCTGTCGGTAGCGAGGCAAAAATCACAAAACACTCGTATATTTTACCTTTGAACGTTTGAGTTATGATCGAAGTCAAACAGATAGTTTTGCTTTCATACCCCCCCAGCGGATTACCCGTGTATGTTTACAAAATATTTTCATTCACTTTCAGAATAAAAATATCTCGATCAAATATTTCTTGGTTGATGTTCTTAATACGAATACTTATACCGAAACGGCCTCCGTGGTCCATTGGTTGAGCGTTGGGCTCACAATCCGGAGGTCCCGGGTTCAAATGGGGACATATCACAAAAAAACACTTTGTGATCTCTGGTTAGGACATTACAGGCTGATCACCTGATCGTCCGAAGGTAAGATGATCCGTCCGTGATTCGGAAGGCACGTTAAGCCGTTGGTCCCGGTTCCTACTTACTGACGTAAGTATGTAGTCGTTACATGAGCCATGTCAGAGGCCTTTGGCGGCTCAGTAATAACTCTGACACCAGGGTTGATGAGGTTGGTATTACACCTCACAACCCACACGATAAGAAGAAGATACCTAATCCTATAGGTACGTCATCGTCATCACCGGTTAAGACAGAGTGGAGATGACCACTATGCCGGAGTGTTCTTGGCGCAAAGGTTGTCCATTGCTGTGCAGCGAAGAAATGCGGCTAGTGTAATTGGCCCTTTTACGCCCGGATTAGTCAGGGGCGGACGTTTTTACTAGTGCACTAAATAGCACAGTATCGTGTAAATTTACTGTGTAAATTATTTGTATTTTGTTTAGAAATATTGTAATAAAGAAATACTATGTACCTTATTAGAAAAAATTATTATAACTTAATTATTATCTGATGTAATATAAGTACATTCCTGTGTTCCTAAAAAGAATTCCTCCATCGTTATATTCGAGAAAGTCAACAAACAGTTCATAACAACGTGTCAAGACAAAATGGTAGTTGAGTGAAACAATGTCAAGACATAAATATGACTGATGGAATTTCTAAAAATAGAACAACATTGTTGTCTGTCGGTTCAGTTAGGAGCGCGATTTGTATTAGTTCTTCGGATTTTTTAAACAATATTTACATTTCGGTCAGTGAGAACTCTAAATAAGTACTTTAAATCACATTCGAAAACTGTGTAAAGTGTGACAGAATTTTTATGCTCATATATTCCACAGTATGATTAAAAGCATTCAACTTATCGGCGATAATAGAAATGAAAAGAGAATGCTGCACCGACAATAGTGTGGCTCTGAAATTAATGATGATAAATAGAAAATGACTATGATCAAGCGAGAACAGATAGCCTAAGCCTACCTTTACTGTTTGTTTTCTTTGTATGTTTCTGTCTCTTCTATTGTGTGCAAATATATCAATAAAAAAATTATACATAAAAAGTGTACACATGATTGATGTATTTCTTAAAGGTTGTACATCTACCAACGTATTAGATTCTGACAACACGAAATACTCGTGAAACAACAGATTTCATCGGGATAAAGGGAGATGAGATGTGATTCAATCAAATACGTGGAGAGAATTCGGGAACCGGGAAATTTCGCGGTCTAACCATTCCATAGTTCAGGTGTCGACACCTGCCCTGATTTTCTGCCGCAATATTGTAATAGAAAGACATGTAAGTATGCTTTGATATAACAGAAGAAAGGATTTATTCTTTTTCTATTCAGAGGTACCTGCACCTAAAAGGATTCGATGGAATATTGACATTAAAAAAATATATCCCGTAGCGTATAAAAACGGTAGACGAATGGAATGACGGAAACGTTTTAGAAAGATATTCATTTAAAAATCTGGATTCAAACATTACATGTTTGCCAAATAATGCCGACAGATAATTTTGTTAGGGATTTACGGGACTTACGAGCTCAAATCCTGTCCGGGTTCAGAATTTTCAAACTTTTGTGAATTACCATAGACATAGATGATAAACCATAAACATAAAAAATACATCTCTCGTGGTATCTTCCCAGTGACGTCATATCACAAATCTTGTTTACAGCCTTGTGTCAAGGTTTATTGGGCAGTGGCAAATATTTGAACGAACACACCTCTCTCGATTAATGGTTGGAGTCAAAGAGTGGAAGCAGATATAACGTTCGCTATTTATGTTATTACAGGATGAGACCTCTTAGTCACTTAAAAAGGTTATTTAAAGTAGTTGTGGTAAAGAGCAAAATTTTCATAACTTTGATTTCCTTTGAATGGAAATTAAATTTAAAGCGTAATTTGGTTATAAAACTACAATAAATGCAAACAAACAAGCTACAACTCTTATACCTTCAAATAATACCTTGAATACCAGCAGTTCTCTTTTCCGTTTGATGTCGCTTCTACTTTTTTATTCCTAAAATATTTTTAGTCTATGTTGTAATCGCGTCACTTAGTTGGCAAACGGCAATAAATTATAGGATATTACATTTTATGGTTCAACTTCATGCTTTGAAAGTAATTTGATTGCTCTTAGAAATTGGGCGTAAGGATGGTTATTACAAGTTAAAAAATGTGATCAGAGTTTGAATTAATATTATTAGCGCCATTGAAGACACTGGGTAATATAGAAAATCTGCGGTTATACAAAAAATAATAAAGGTTCAATGAAATTCAAATTCAATTATATTTCAAAAGTATAATTAATATTCATGTCGATTTACTCTTGTCCACCTTTATAAATATACAGGGTGTTAGTGACATCGTAACGAATTCTGAGGGGGATGATTTAGACCATGATTCTGAGTTGATATAAAGTGAAATTTCCTGTCGGAAAATTTATGAAAATTTTCAGTTCCATACTTTTACGATGGAAAAATTCACTTGATATCAACTCAGAATCATGGTCTGAATCACCCTTCAAAGTTTTCGTTGCGATGTCACTAAAACCATGTATATTTATAAAGGTGGTCAAGAGTAAATCGACATGAATATTAATTATACTTTTGAAATATAATTGAATTTGAATTTCAATTATCTATATATTGTATATAAAAGACATTAATTTCCTTGCGAGAAAATAACAAGATTTCTTCTATTATTATTTAATACATTTCTTTTATGTTTAAAGTAAAGAAGCTTTGTATCTTTATTGTTTTCTCAGCCCAAAGATCGATCGTCTTTTGTTAGACAGTAGTAAAGAGTTAGACAGTAGTAGTTAGGTAAAGAACAAATAATAATACTACATATAGAATGGACACTCTCCTTTTTTTTCTTGGACCGGACAAATGGGGAGCGCTCAATTCTCTCATCCGGCACAACCAATTGGGCGCGAACCTCAGCTCAGGTAGTCGTCTGAGAGGAAAAATATTTGAAAGAATTAATCGACCCTTAGATAGGACTAATCATAATGTTAGTAAATATACTAGCATTGGACTTTACGTGTGCGTCTATGCAGTGCTGGCTGGAAGCAACTATAATACAGGGGGGTTAAAATGGCCACATCGAAGCAATTCATCTAGGAAAGCAATATTGTAACTTGACATTTGCGCACATAAAAGTAAGTGCGCAATGCAAACAAATGTCAAATAGCAATATTGCTTTCTTAGGTGAATAATTTTAACCCCCTAGGACTTCGTTTCAAAAGTGAGTGCAAATTGTTGTCTCATTACTTGTGTGGTAATTATAGGTCGTGAGTTATATGACAATGGTACTTATAAACGATTCTATAGATTAATAATAATGATGAAACCGATCTACATCCTCGTATTTTCAAAGAATCAAAGGTCATGAAATTTTACGACATTTCCATTTCAGTAGATTTCTCGATGTTCGATTCTACCTTCCGCTTGGATAGATTTTTTTATGTTTTGAATGCGAACGCGTATTGGATATCCGACTTTGTATGAATTCATCTAGATAACGTACCATCAAAGATATTTTTTCTTTTGTTGATTTCGCAGTACCTAGTCAACAATATTAGACTATTTTTTTTTTATTTCATGTTTAGTTATATATATAGAGTTTCATTAAAACAAAAACGTATTTTTCATGTACATAATATAAGCTCACGACTACTTCTTGAGTAGTCAGAGGTACATCCATCGCAAGATGAACTAAGTACCCACACCTCACCGAGCTTTCTGTTAGACCAACGTGATAGGTGGCGAACCGTATCGCCGTCTATAATGGTCGAGCCAACTATGATAATGAAAACTGCATACAGAACAAATTAACACTTTCAAGGACAGTACGTCTATAGCCGTGGTGGTGGTGATCCCAAGTGTCATACTATGATGAGTGAAAGGTCAATAACCCGTGTTTAGTGTTCATAAAAGTGTTGATAACTCATTGGCCTCATCAACCCTGGTGTCAGGGTTATGATTGACATGGCTCATGTAACGATTACTCACTGACATCAGTAAATAGTAACCGGGACCAACGGCTTAACGTGTTTTCCGAAGCACAAATAATCTTACTTTCGGTCAGTCAGGTGATCAGCCTGTAATGTCCTAACCAAACTAGGGATCACAAAGTGATTTTTGTGATATGTCCCCACCGGGATTCGAACCCGGGGCCTCTGGATCGTGAGTCCTACGCTCAACCACTGGACCACAGAGGCCGTTATCGTGTGTTTTAATAGGATAGTTAGTTAGTTAAAAAAATATCGATTCAGAACTAACTTTGTCGGGTATGTATATAAGTATAGTACTTATAGGTATAAATTAATAAAAAGCGTGTAAGCGCAGGACATAGATAGATATATTTTTTTTTATATTTAAACGTTACATAGCCTCATTTTAAAAATAAGTAAGTAAGTCTTAAAACTAAATAGGGCTTGGCTAATGTCGTGGGTATCGATCCACTTAGGAGGCGATATGACGCTAATTTTCAGCTATACCCTCAGACATAGTATATAATAGAGTAGTATTATTTTTACCTGTGCTGTGTTGTAAAGCATTTTTGTTCTGCAAAAGCGAGCCATTCGGGCGATTTACAAATTGGGACCCAAGATGTCACTTAGAAATAAATTTAAAGAAATTAATATTTTAACTTTGGCATCACAATATATCATTGAAAACTTAATATATGTAAAAAAACATATAGGATTATTTGCAAAAAATAGCGATCGGCACATTGTTAATACCCGGAATAAAAATAAACTTGCTTTACAAGTCAGTCGATTACGTATACGTTTTTACAATAAGATTCCCATTGACATTCAGAATTTGCCTTTCAACTGCTTTAAGACAGTAGTTAAACAAAAACTTTCCAAAAAAGGTTATTATAAAGTTAGTGATTATTTAGAAGATATGAATGCATGGGATTAACTGTCTGAGAACTGATATTAGGCAGCTAAATTACTCAATTGTATATCAATATTTTATGTTTATTTTTATTTTTTTAAAGAACGTCTAGGGCCCTGTGCCGAGGTTTTTCTTGCAGCTTCTTTTCCCCGGCTATAGAGGTTGTGAGAAGCTGCAGTAGTTTTAGGCGGATGAGACGTTCGTTATGTAAAAATTGACGATTCAAAGTGTAACTATGTTACCTACTGAATAAAATATTTTTGAATTTGAATTTGAAAGTAGACAGATTTTTACGCCTCCGCGAGTACGGATACGGCTGAAGAAGCATTAGAACGTATAGAATAGAGACCTAAACTTATATTCTTCCAGGTATTTCAGGTTATTCTCTCTCCTATGCTCATACTCATAAATATATAGTAAAATATGTATAGTCGTTCACTTATTTTTGTTTTACTTTGTGATACCCTATTAAAATTTACTTCCTGTCGACGTGAATTGAAAGCCCTGGATATTTTCGCCGATAAGATGTTACTGATGATTGGATATAGATGTCTCGATGGTTTCTTTCTTGTATATATGTGATAATTAATGACAGCAGCATAGTAAGTAGTGACTAACAAGGGTCATGAACTCATGATTACCACTGGTACCAGAAAGATAAAATTATATGACTAGTTGTCTAGAAATGAAATGTATTCGCGACAATAGCATAATTATAAGAATAATGAGATAAATTTCGACGAAGTAATATTTGGAGAAACATCACTCTTTTGTTTGTATAATTATATAAATAATAAAATAAGTTACTTTCACTTGTATTCTTTGAGTTGTATTGCATTTCTAAATTTTGTACGTCATAGGCGCGAGTAGGTAGATTTGTCGGTGTACCGTACCCATGTACGTCGTCATCATCTCTCTGGCATTATCCCATCTTTCATAGGGTCTGCTTACCTAACCTGAAGATTTGACAGGTCCGGTTTCTTACTGAAGCGGCTGCCTGTCTGACCTTCCAACCCGCGAAGGGAAAACCAGCCCAATACAGGTTAGGTCACATACCTCCGAAAATGCATTTCTCGGGAATGTGAGTTTTCTCACGATGTTTTCCTTCACCGCTGAAGGTGATAATCATTTATGATCCAAACATGAATTCGAAAACAAATTCCACAATCATTGGTTTGCCTGTGCTGGATTCGTACTTGCGACTTCAAAGTGAAAGGCAAGCGTTCTACCAACTGGCCTACGACGGCTTCCGTATCGTACCTATCTACGTTTACGGAAACTAACCCACATCGCAGTTCACTGCGGTTTATTTCAGGCTTTTATATTAAAGGCCAACTTAAATATTGTCAGTCCCAAACCACTGCACTATATTATAATTTTATGACTGATTTATCTTTTTAATTACAGGTAAGCCTGATTTAAAACACAATATCATTTGATAGGTAAGTAGCGTTGTAGCTTAAGATTATCTTATTTTTTGACGTGACTTATTGTAGATTTGCCGCAGATGGCATTAACCACTTGGCCGGAGATTAACTACTTGGCCGGAGTTAAGATTATCACTGATCCTAATTCATACATAAGAACACGATTATTTCCCATCGGAAACAAAAATTAATTAAGTAATAATAAATGTGTAATTATTATTGAATAACAGCCTCCGTGGTCTAGTGGTTAGAGCGTTAGGCTCACGACCTGGAGGTCCGGGTTCGATTCCCGATGGGGACATTGTCGAAATCACTTTGTGAGACTGTCCTTTGTTTGGTAAGGACTTTTCAGGCTTGAATCACCTGATTGTCCGAAAAAGTAAGATGATTCCGTGCTTCGGAGGGCACGTTAAGCCGTTGGTCCCGGCTATTAGCCGTTAAAACACCTCCACCAACCCGCAGTGGAGCAGCGCGGTGGAGTATGCTCCATACCCCCTCCGGTTGATTGAGGGGAGGCCTGTGCCCAGCAGTGGGACGTATGTAGGCAGTTTATGTATGTATTATGTAATTATTATTGACTTTACAATACACCTTTTAGCACAAAAAGTTAATTAATCTTGAATTATGAATAAACAGGAACATAATGGCTATGCAGAGCCAATGCTTCGAAAGCATCAATGCCTGTTGCAAGCCAGTCAATAAAAAAGGCAATTTTTTTGTAAAAAAATCGAACATCAAAAATCTGTTACTGATGGCGTATGAAAAGGTATTAACATTTTATTTAAAAACTAGCTTTTGCAGCTTCGCTCGCGTTACATTCGGGTTAACACAGTTCCCTTTTCCTAATGTACCAATTTTAGCTTCCTACCTTGAAAACTGCGAAAAGTCCCAAATCAAATTTCACCCTCTCTTTATAGAGGTTGGTATGAGGTAGAAAAATACTACTGTTTTTAATGAATTACGAAAGCTAAAAAAATAATAATATTATGTACAATCTGCTTTCAAACATACTCATAAGTACATTCTTCTTCTTATCCTATTGGTTATAAGGTGGAATACCAATCTCATCAACCCTGGTGTCAGGGTTATTATTGAGCCGCCAAAGGCCTCTGACATGGGTCATGCAACGTCTACATACTTATCAGTAAGTAGTAACCAGTACCAACGCCGTAACTCAAAAGATACACAAATTTAATAGACTAGGTATGTTTGACTTGGATATTTGTCCTTAAATGCCACAAGCAAAATGCTGCAAAAAATAATAAAAAAACATGAAACGTAATGTTTATATTCCGACCTAAACAAATATGTGAACTTTTGCATTTCAGCAAGTGTTTTATCAACTCTGCGAAAATCCACGCTACGCTCATGGGACTATATTTTAACCTTTAGTCGTCATACGTACACAAAACTGCAAATATATAGATAAGTACGTTGCAGTGATGTCCAGCTTTGAAACAAGAAAAAAGAAAAAAAATATAATTGATGAATGTTGCGGAAGCAAGAGAATTGTGTCAGGATCGATACAAATGAAATCCCATAGTCTCTGCTTACCTGCTGACTGGCTTCCCATAGTGATGACGAGTAAGTTAGTATTGAGCTGTAATTCTTTAGTACATAGTTGCATTATAGTTTGAATGCTTTATTTGTCTATTGTTCTGGTTGTTTTTATTCATGTATTGATCATAAATATTAAGATGTTTTTGGGACCATCAAGAGCTTGTGTTATTAAGTAGATTATATATTGTGACTTCAGTAATGTTAGGCTTCTTAAGAAAGGGGACAACCCAAGAAAATGTAGATGGATTATGTGAAGAAGGAAAAGTGCTTGAAAGTTGTGAAAACTGAGAATACGACTGACAGAGAGGTATGGAATAAGAATATACTTTGTACCGAACCCACATGTAGTGAGATAAGGGCAGGAAGATGATGAATAATAGGTTTCTTAAGTTATTTTAAGATTATTATTACTCACTAGCTCTTTGCATAAGCCTTCTTGCAAGGAAAGAGGCCGGAGAACTTCACTAGATCTCCTTCATAACAATATTTCCCTTCGACATTAAAGCTTCGATCATAGTTTGATATTTATTCCATTCCATTCGTTTCACAGATTTATTTCCAAACAAACAGTATTCAACTAAATAAAACTCACATTATTGAAAACCATTATTTGTTTGAAATTCAAGTGGAATTCACTTGCTATTTGAGTTTCATTTCATTTGTTTTGTATTTCGTATAATGGAAAATGCTGCACTGAATTGAACAATAACAAAAGTTTCAATTGAATGTAAAAGTATAAGTAAGGGAATTTATGTCCATATTGATATTGATGAATTTGTCTCTATTATAAATGTATAATGGAGACAAATTCATCAATATATTACTAAAATAATAATAATAATATAATAAAAAAAATACATTACACATTATATTTTAATATATTACTATACATTGCGTTATTATAGGCCCGAGATATGAAAAAGACATACAATAATATAATAAAAATAATAAAAAATAATACATTACACATTATATTTTAATATATTACTATTGATACATTATTATTCTTTTTTCCAAGTAGGTAGGTATAGTTAATGTTAATTGAATGAAAAATAGCTAAGACTACAAACGAAAAAAGCGAATGAAATAATGAACTAATTTATATTCCTATAATTGGAATGCTTGAAGTTAATTTACAATTATATTTCCATTCACCACGAACCCAATTAAAATATGATAATTATGTTCAGTTTCCAATGAAGTGTTTATAAATAGGTAGTCATTAAATTGCAAATAAATATTTATAAAATACTTAAACCGAAATTATTAATGTAATGACGCATTTAAGCTTTATATTTTAAGGTAAGTATTTTTCAATGTACAAAAATATGTAATCACCAAATAAATTCCTTACCCACTTTATGCAGATTAAATAGATAGTTAAAAATTCAAGATACGAAAAGAAAAGAAATTTTGGAAGGCCACAAAATTCTAGGTCGAATTTGTACCTCCATTATTCAGGCCGTGTTTGCAAAATCTCGCTAACATAAAGCTAATATTGACACAATATCCGGCTTTCAATTGCCTTTGAATATCACGATACCATTGGATAGACACAGACATTAAAATTTCATTTAGTACTTTGATGACTTTGAATTAGGTGCATTTTGGGAGTAATATAAAAATATCCTAAGATTGAGTTCAGTTTCTTTAGTTGATTTTTGCTTACAAAAAACTAGGTAATTATATATTATATGACATGACAATCGAATTCCTTGAATGTTTTGAATGTTCAATACAAAGTATAGAAGTAAATAATTAGTCATTGTTCTCAACCCAGACATATTTAAAGCGTGCTTTACTAAAACAAAAGTCACGAATTAAATTATCACCGATTGTGGTAAGTATTGATAACACCTTTTTAGTGTTGCCAGGTAACTAATGATCTGCTAAATATGTTATTTTATATTAACATATTATGTTACTCATAATAGCCATTATAAACTTTAATACATAAAAACATGCCAAATATTTTTTGTGGATAAACGCGTAGCAGCATCGCTATACGTCGTGTAGAACTTAAAAAAAACTTTATATTTAGACTCTACCTTTCATAGATTAAGTGCTAAAACTTGTTGGACTGACATAAGTCATGGACTGACGTACTCATTTATTTTCTTAGACTTAAATCTTAATTTTAACCTTAATTTTAGTTCGGATAGGGACCCAGATGGCAATGTAGGACAGGAGAGGCAAGTCACACGGACTGTAACCTGGAACCTGACATACTATTCAGAGGCGGAGGACAGGAGTCCTAGTACGGCTTTGAAATAGACCACTCTGGGCGCCATCACACAGAGTACTGGGAGGCTGAAGGCAAGAGGGAAACCACAGCCCTATTTTTCCTATAAAGTAGCATGGAGAATGCTACACCGACAAGAGCGTGGCTCTTAAATTAGTTATGATGGCATCTTAATTGCATCTTTCTGCATACCAACTGAATCCACTCACCCAAAAAATAGAACGAATACGATGCACCGCGGTAATTTAATTTTCATAAATTCAAATTCGTCAAACGCCGTATTTTTTCTCGTTTTTCGTAGTTTATCAAATCATCGTTGGCAACACTGTAACAGTTTTCGAGGTAATCATACTATTAACGTCCGTCTGATGTGCCTTTACAATTCTGCTAATTATGACTACTCGAACTCTGTAAAGATAGAAATCAAGGTAAGTGCACCAAATTTGTACAAACAAAACTTGTTGCATAATATTACGATATCAAACAAAACAACCCTTTGCGTTTTAATAAGAAAATGTCATAGTTCTATGACTCTTTAAATGCTTTCCACTTATTCCTCCTATATTTAATGTCAAAGATACATCATATACTGGGTGTTAGTGACATAGTAACGAATACTGAGAGGGATGATTCAGACCATGATTCTGAGTTAAAATCAAGTGAAAGTTTCCGTCGCAAAATTCATGATTTTTTTATTTTTTTCAATTTCATATTTTTGCGATCGAAAATTCCACTTGATATTAACTCAGAATAATGAGCTAAATCAGCCCCCTTAGTATTCGTTACAATGTCACTTACACCCCGTACCAGTACAAACAGGTAGCCATACAAGTAGGTATAGGTGTTAGTGACACATGACCATGATTCTGAGTTGATATTAAGTGGAATTTCCTGTCGGAAAATTCATGAAAATTTTTGTGTTATTTTTAATTATTTTCCATTCCATACTTTTGCGACGGAAAATTCTACTTGATATCAACTCAGAATCATGGCCTGAATCATCTCTCAAAGTTTTCGGTACGATGTCACTAACACCCTGTATATAATTCTTTGGGCAAATCCACAAGCAACCACAACAGCAGGCGACAACAAACGGAATTGAAACATGTAATTCATACAGTTATAAATATCAAATGGAATTCCGTAGTCTCTGCTTACTCCGATGATAAATAGGCGTGAGTTTATACAGGGTGTTAGTGACATCGTAACGAAAACTTTGAGGGGTGATTGAGGCCATGATTCTGAGATGATATCAAGTGGAATTTTCCATCGCAAAAGTATGGAATTGAAAATAATTAAAAAAAACACAAACATTTTCAGGATGATTCAGACTGAAAATTCCACTTGATATCAAGTCAGAATCATGGTCTGAACCATCCCCCTCAGTATTCGTTACGATGTCACTAACACCCTGTATAGATATCATTTATATTGACATATGTATGTGTATATAGATATCAAAGTCGAAGTCTTATTTAACCTTCTACAGGACGTTAACACCACCAAAATTGCGAATACTAGTAACAAGACGAAAAAGAAAGTGATTTCCAATTATTTTTCCTTGTATAAATAGCCGAGTGTCTATTGGAAAAAAATAACCCAAAATAGTTACTCAAACACATAGTCCCTTACAAGTAGAATCACGTGGAGGGTTGTTTGTTCTATTGAATCATCAACACGTGTCTTGGTTACCGTAATCGGTTCTAAATAGAGAAAAGAAAATACGAAAAAATGAAACATCTTTTAATATAAGTAAGTCACATAAACGGTCTTTGCGCCCACTTTATCTTCCCATGGTCTATTGAAAGTAGTACGAAAGATGTGAAGTTCTGCATGATCCGATATGCTCTAATACGAGTCGATAGACCACCTCGATGCTTGTAATTCGTAATGTACCAAATGCTTATTAAGTACTTACCAAAATTCTTCATTGCCTACTTATGTTCTTCTTCTTTTATCGTGTGGGTTGTGAGGCGGATTACCAACCAAAGGTTTACCAAAGGTTTACCAAAAGCCCCTGACATGACTCATGTAACGACTACGTTCTAATCTGCGTACTACGTAAAATCAGTAACTGGGACCAACGGCTTAACGTGCTTTCCAAAGTACGGATCGCCTTACTTTCGGACAATCAGGTGATCAACCTGTAATGTCCTAGCCAAACTAGGGATCACAAAGTGATTTTTGTGATATGTCTCTACCGGGATTCGAACCCAGGACCTCCGGATCGTGAGCCCAACGCTCAACCACTGGACCACGGAGGCCGACATAACATACAGAGCGCTCTAGTTACAAAAATATGTATACTTAGTAACGTAGCTCATCCCAGTTAGCATTGCTTCCGGCTAGAATATGAAACATCATGAAACAATTCCTTTAAATCAGAAGTAGGCACAAGTATTTGCCGAATCACATGCGAATAGAGTTAGTCAAGGAAAGGTACATAAGCCTTGAGGCGCGGAAAAATGTTCAATTCGTATTTATTTTTCTCAGACGAGAGGTTTATTGACGGGCACTGAAGGTTTAATTCCTTTGAGCTTTAAATAAGATTCACAAAGATGCTCGTGTGTTTCCTAGCTCACTGTAAAAACATATAACGTCTCGGGTAACAATAACAGCCTACGGCTACATCAAAAACTTGATTGGGACCTTTTGCACAACACATCATCATGTGCCTAGCATTATACCGTTTTTCACAGGGTCCGCTTACCTACCTAACTTGAAGATTAACGTCTGTTTTTTTTACAGAAGCCTCTGCCTGTCTGACCTTTCAACCCGCGAAGGGAAAACCAGCCCAATACAGGTTAGGTCACATACCTCCGCAAATGCATTTCTCGGGTATGTGGGTTTCCTCACGATGTAACAAAGTAACATAAATAAAAGTAATATATTATTACAAGTGTCAATCCTACTACATCCGGCGCAACCTCTGCAGCCCACTAAACTCGCGAATACTTTTATCTTAAAGTACGTAGCGTAGTCGTCACGTAGGTCAGCTGGAAGGAATCTCTGTTTTTCGAGATAGGCCTACCTATACTGTCTATTTTCTTTCTATATTCCTTTTGTATGTTTTATTGAGTACAAATAAATACATAAATAAAGTAAGTCCAATGCAAGCCTAAACAATATGCCTGCTGTATGACGAAGAAAGTAGATCAATATTATACCAATTACATCAATGGATTCGGGTCATTATTTAACCTCATTGACCTCACCAACCCATATAAGAAGCGAAGTAACCACGCCCATGCTGAAATAACTTTTGTCCGACCAAATAATTAATACCATAAGCGGCAAATCTACAATAAATCGCGTCAATAAACATAAATTAAATCATTAGGATTTTTAAGTAGCTAAAGAACTGAGAGAGAGAGAGAGAAGATACGCTATCTTTAACGCTGTTAGAGAAGCAGACACTAAGTAGAGCCCTTGCGAATAAATAATCAAGCTGCTTAACTAATTACAGTCTGAAGAGACCTTTGCTTCCAGTCTGTTTCTGTTAAAATGTTTGCTTTTTACCTCGAGTTTACTAGACGTAATTTAGAATTCGCTAAAAATGCGCAAAAGGCTATTGTAATTTTTTTATACAAAATTAGTTCAGATTCAAGACGTGTAATGTGATTGGCTGAGAAAAAATGTCATCACAACGTAGCGAGGACGGGCCGGGAACGAGTCCTATGAATGCCAACTTTCTTCGGAAAAAGTGAACAGTGTAGGAAAAAATATTGAGGCTCAGCCAAAACAATGTAAAGTACATCGAGTGTGCGGATTACACTTTTTTGTTCCATCCAAGTTACCACTACCACTGTTGACAATTGCAACATAAAAATACCTTTTAAAAAAAGGTTATAAAAAATATTAATTCTTTACTTTTTTAAATTAATTTTGTATTCATCGATCTTCTCTTATTGTCGGACGTGTTTGTAACCTTTGGAATTACCAACTAAAACTAAATTATATGCGAAGTGGCAAAACAGTCTACGAGTGGTGAAATAATCAATCCACACACATTTAAACAACCACCACACCACCACAGTGACCTTATTATCATGCTACAAACAAAAATCATAAAATTAATTATCATTCGTATATATTATAATAATAATTTGTATAAATTCGAATGTAAACCTTTAGCTACGTAATATCGGAAAAAGTTTTAAGTAAGTATCTATCTCTTAATGCATCCAGTTCAATGTCCTACTTCTTAAAGGTTAAAGAAATAACAAACATATATTATCATCATCATCATCTCCCTAGCTCTACGGTTTTTCACTGAAGATTTGACAGGTCCGGTTTCTTACAAAAGCGACTGCCTGTCTAACTTGTAACCCGTGAAGGGAAAACCAGCCCAATACAGCTTAGGTCACATACCTCCGAAACGCGTTTCTCGGTTATGTGGGTAGCTCACACCTATTTTAACACACAAACACGTAATTTTAATATTACATAAGCTGTGTTACTGAAACGATAACGCATTGCATTTACACTCCTATCGATATTTTGTAGCTTATAATTCTTACTGCATCAGCAATAACGAAACAAAATAAGTAAGTACATAGGAATCAATCAATCAATGTCTTTATCTTATTCACCATCATCATTAATTTAGAGCCACGCTCTTGTCGGTGTAGCATAATCATTCTCCACTCTTATCTATCCTTTGTCCTTATTCTTTGACTCCCTTATAAGACACGACGTTCATTCTCTTTAATTTGAAAAACTATGTCTCTGTGTGTGTTTTTTCTCTAGACTTATTACTTACTCCATATTTCAAAGGCGACTGTTACAAAATTGTCTAAATTTTCATTATAAATTAAGAGAACATGTCCGCAAACGTGAGAAAACAATAGATCTGTTATTCATATTTAGACTATTACGAGTATTTAAGCTGGAAATCTTGTCACACCATCTGCTGCCCATTTCTGAGACCCAGCTACTCTGAACCTGCTACAATTTGGCAATGCAAATCACCACTGAATATTTAGGTTAGACTATACACAGCAGTATTCACCAAAGAGACTTCTTAGAGATATCAAGCTTTGATGTGCCTTGGGAAAGATCTGCATCTAACAGGAATTTTGATTAGAGGATGGAATCTAGAAGGATGAGAAAAGGGTAAAATTTACAAATATCTATATATCCGTAATTTCAGTGGCTCAATCTTTGCATTTTTTTACTCATAAAGACTGGCTACATATGAGAGTTTCATACATGGATCATTTGATTCGATAGACTAAAAAATGGCCCTAATGTGCTGTTAAATACCGTCCCATTTTCGTTAAAAAGTAATCCTACACCACAATAATTACGAAAGTTAAATTACGAAAGAAACACTCAAAAGTTGACCCAAAAACTAAATGAAGGCATAAAACTGGTGTTGATTTCAGTGAAAAAGAGCTTCTTCTGGCTTATACAGGGTGTTAGTGACATCGTAACGAATACTCAGAGGGATGATTCAGACCACGATTATGAGTTAATATCAAGTGGAATTTTCCGTCGCAAAATTCATGTTATTTTTTTTAGTTTTTTTAAATTATTTTCAATTCTATACTTTTGCGATGGAAAATTCCACTTGATATTAACTCAGAATAATCAGCTGAATCATCCCTCTCAGTATTCGTTACGATGTCACTTACACCCCATACAAGTACATACAGTAGCCATACAAGTAGGTATGGGTGTTAGTGACACTGTAACGAATACTGAAGGGGATGATTCAGACCATGATTCTGAGTCGATATCAAGTGGAATTTCCTGTCGGAGAAGTCATGAAAATTTTAGAGCTTATTTAAATTATTTTCCGTTCCATACTTTTGCGACGGAAAATTCCACTTGATATCAACTCAGAATTATGGCTTGAATCATCCCTCAAAGTTTTCGTTACGATGTCACTAACACCCTGTATATTTTTATATCAATTTATATAGGGTACTTACGTACCATATTTTATTAGGACACATACAATATATTATCTAGTGCCTGATTTATAGCGTTTGGCAGTGATTTACGCTGTGTTTGACTCGTTTGATATTTATGCCCTTATGTCAGGAAAATGGGTGAAGCGGCGCGTTTCGATAATTAATTTCTGCCGTTTCAAACAGGCGTTGTCAAAATATGAACAGTAATTACTTACTTACGATTAAAGACGTCAATTTTTAGTAATTTTGTAACGAATACTGAGGGGGATGATTCAGACCATGATCCTGAGTTAATATCAAGTGGAATATTCCGTCGCAAAATTCATGATTTTTAAGTTTTTTTTTATTGTTTTCAATTCTATACTTTAGCGATGGAAAATTCCACTTGATATCAACCCAGAATCATGGTCTGAATCATCCCTCAAAGTTTTCGTTACGATGTCACTAACACTCTGTATAATAAGAACATGATAGTATTATTCCTTATTCTATGATATAAGGTAGACTATCTAACTGAGGTCTAGGTAATAGAATGAACATGTACGTCGTAAATACATGTACCTCGTGTGGTAATTAGATGAAGCATGTAACAAGATGAACCATGCAGCGTAGAAAATGTAGTATCCTACTCCTTGGTGGAAACTATTTCAAATCTTCACATACATAAACAAACAGCCTATATACGTACCACTGCTAGGTACAGGCCTTCCTCAATCAACCAGAGGGAGTATGGAGCATATTCCACCACGCTGCTCCACTGCGGGTTGGCGGAAGTGTTTTTAACGGCTAATAACTGGGACCAACAACTTAACGTGCCCTCGGAAGCATAGAATCGTCTTACTTTTTCGGACAATCAGGTAATATAAAACTGCAAAGTTTTTACCAAACGAAAGACAGTCTCACATAATGATATCGACAATGTCCTTATCGGGAATCGATCTCAGACCTCCAAGTCGTGAGCCCACCAGACCCCAGAGGCTGTTAAAATCTTAAATGAGGTGAAATGTTTATTAAGAGTCTATGCACCTATTAATATATTTATTATTATTCTACATAACTAACCTACCCACCTACCTACCTACCTACCTATTAATTTTTTTGGGATGTAACAAACAATTTGTTGTAAGTACAATAACATACTATTATTTGTAGTATATAGCATTAGGTACCTGTTATTATCATCAAGAAGACGTGTAATGACGTGTGATGTAATGCCAATTTTATAAAGTAGTGAAGAAAGTGGTTATATACGTTTAATTTAAAGAAACTGTCTAATCCAGACAAGTACGAAAACTCAATATTGTGATGAACTAAGCAGACTTGTTTCAGTGGTTTATATAGTATGGGCCTTGTTAACCGATATAAAAAATAAAGAAATAGATACACCACACCAGTATTGTTGAGGTTGATAATACACTTCACAACTCATACGATAAAGGAAGAATAAATAGATACCTAATTAGAACGTCACCATTACCAGCCCATTAACGTCCCCATTGCTGGGGCACGGGCCTTCCCTATGGATGGATAAGGAGATCGCCCTTAACCACCACGCGGGCCCAGTACGGATTGGTGGTTATTAACGACTGCTAATGCAGCCGGGACCAACGGCTTAACGTGCCTTCCGAAGTACGGAGGAGCTCGAGATGATATTTTTTTTTGTGGTCACCCATCCTATGACCGGCTTTTGCGAAAGTTGCTTAACTTCAACAATCGCAGACCGAGCGCGTTAACCGCTGCGCCACCGAGCTCCTCACCCAATTAGAACGTAATAATAAGTAATAAATAGTTACTACTTAGAGTTTCTGTATTGTACCTGTAATACGTTTACGATTTTTTTGTTGAGTGTAGTATGTTGGTTAATAAAATGAACATGCTGTGTCGTGGCCATCTAGTGTAGGTAGGTAAGTGGAACAGGACTAATTAGGGGCAGGCTGTTCCAGAGCGGAAGTCCCGCCACGCTCCAATAGAAAGCCACCGCGATGGCCGCCTGCTGATTTCCGGTTGTAAATGAGATTTCAGCGCTCCCATTAGACATACCGAAACAGTTCGATTGAATTTTTGCTTATTACACTATGCTTCTAACAAAACGAGTTCAGAATAAGGAGATTATTGTTAGGTACATTTTCGTATCAACATTATCCCTCTTTTAAAGTGACAGAAATTGTTAATAAAATTCAAAATATGGGTAGTCTAATGCATTTTTATTGCTTAAAAAAAGAGTATAAAAGGCGACTTATTGACAATGTAACACTTTTTGTATACTTACCTAACACTTTTCATGTGTACACTTTTTGCCGTCTAATTTGCTTGAGAGAAACCCAATCGGGCTTTCTGTAAAGCTCATTTCACGAACTTTTTACGGCAAATACTAGCCTAGTACTATGAAAAATAAGTCCGAATCCCCAACTGAGGCTTAGGCCGAGTTACTGTGAATTAGACCTTTTTGTGAATACACTTCCTAACTGAGAATAGCTTAATAAATGGTTAACAAATTCTTTATTAGGTGCATGTTTTGACTAATAGTAATTTTGCTTTTTCATTTCAGGTACGAAAAAAACCTGTTTGCAACCGATGCACCCTCAGTCCTGTTATCCTTGCACGTAAGTTAAGTAAGCCTTTAAATATGTAATATACTGGCTGCGTTCAATACCTAAAACATTAAAAAAAAACTTATAAATATATATATACTTAAGTTTTTTATATAACGTAATATTATGTCCTGCGGTGTAATCATCGATCCACTAAGGGTGGTATTAATAAACTAATCTCAGCTCCGGGACTGCCCTCAAGACCATATAAGACGTATATGGGCAGTTTATGTAACTACTTACCTAATACATAGTTCAACCAATTAGTTTAGCTGTCCAAAGTGAAATCTACAACAAAGTTAGATACACACAGAGGTGACTACTAGGGCGTTCCGGGCAGATAATATTTTGTAATGTTCACCAAACATATTGTAACTTTTATTTTTACTTATAAACGTGTTAACACGGAAATTGTCCGCACCCACGGCACGGCCCTACACACTCCCGCTTCCCAGACCGCACCCCTCGCGAAACTTACCGTTTCTGTGTAGATAACTTCAGGTTACATTATATAAAATCCACTCCACGCGACACAAAGTTTACTTAGTGATCCTCGCACTTTTAACTTAGTTACAAATCGCATCGAGCGAAAAGGCTGGATGATCCATTTACTTATAGAGAAAATTTACATGAATGCAAAGCTGAAAAGCTTTTATCTGAT
Source organism: Pectinophora gossypiella (assembly GCF_024362695.1). Classification (NCBI taxonomy): domain Eukaryota; kingdom Metazoa; phylum Arthropoda; class Insecta; order Lepidoptera; family Gelechiidae; genus Pectinophora; species Pectinophora gossypiella. The sequence continues at coordinate 7,940,343 of NC_065420.1, read as the reverse complement.
AAATCGATCCAGTATAAAATAGGTTTTATAAAATTTTAGTGACTTTATTGTTAAAGAATATTTCCACAACTTTTGAACTAAATGAAGGCAACTAGAGGCGTGGCTTCGTCTTTAAGCTTTATCTCAGAATTTTCATTTGTTTTAATGAGAGGGGATTTTTGTCAAGTAAGTACGTAAACCGAAGAATACTGTTACTGTAAAACGCAGAAGAATAATGTATTAGGTAAATAAAAATAAAAAAAATAATATGTTTTTTTTTTCGAAAATAAGCAAAAAATTATAACATTTTGTCCATAAAAAGATAAGATTACACTTCCATCACAGAAAATCTGGCGACGACTACGTATCTCTAAAAGTAGATAAAAAAGAGTAATTTGACATGTCAGCAACAATAGTCTTTGAGATTTTTATTACTCCGTCGATATAACACACTGTCTAGCTGTCTTAAAGATTTTACTTTTACATTCTCGTAAACAGGCTGTAACTCAGTGTATTGGATTTATATTCAGGTTTCACGATATGAATGTTTCCAATGTACTTATTTCTGTAGACTGCTCCGAAAGGTAATGTTTTCATTATTTTTATTTCGCTTTTTTTATCGTGTTGATTGTGAGGTAGATTACCAACCCCATCAACGCTTATGTCAGGGTTACTATTGATCCGCCAAAGACCCATGAGATAGCTCATGTAACAATTACTTACTTACACCAGTATGTAGTGACCGGGACCAACGGCTTAACGTGCCTTTCAAAGCCCGAATTATCCTACTTTCGGACAATCAGGTGATCAGTCTGTAATATCATAACCTAGGGATCTGAAAGTTGTTTTTGTGATATGTTCCCACTGGGATTTGAACCCGGAGCCTTCGGATCGTGAGCCCAACGCTCAAACCACTGAAGCCGTTTTTATTTCGCTAAACGCTTGTCACTTTAGTAGGCATTTATTACTAGGCTTAATAAATGAAAAGTGAAAGAAGCGAGTCTATTGGTAATAGTACCGTGTACGAGTATAAGTCCTACTTCCGGCCATTGCCTTTGGGCGAGAATGTCACCTAGTTCAAAAACAACATAAAACAAATTTCCTCATACATCCGGTCCAATAACATGTTTCCTATTTAACAGATAAACAATAACGACTTGTTTTATATCAGCTGTAACTTACGGTTCACATCTCTTTAGTGTTGTATCCTCACGAGAAATCCATTACGCGTTTGATTTGCCTTTACGCGATATAAACGAGTCGATAAATGCTTAATGTTTATGTGCTACACGTTTTACGTTATTGAATTCTCATTTATGTACTGCGAAAGAGCATTTACTGTGCTATCTTTGACGCGACTTTTTCGACGCTCAAACTTAGGCAGAAAGAATTACAATCCAACACTCTCCCTAAGTTACTCTGCTTAAGTTTGATCATCGAGAGACAGGAATATATCGATTATGTATTGACTTATACCGATATATGGCAGGCTGTTAGTAATGTAAAATAGATTAAGATTTGTGTGTACGCGCGCCCTACACGACCAGTAACGGAAGTCGCTAATAGACCATCTTGTGAGCAATATGCGTCGTTTCATCTCCGCACCCCTCGTACTAACACAGGCAAAACCTCAACAGACATTCTGCAGCCATTCTTGGGATTGGTGATAAATATGACGAAATCGTGTTAAGTAAGAATTCCAAGACCCCAGAGACACCAGGGATGTTGAGGTCGGTCATTGATATCACAACCCACTCGAGAGCAGAAGAGTCCATCAATTTGAAGAATACGGTTATTCGGGGAGATTGAGTATTCTAAGTTATGCTTTTCACGACAGGATATTATCTTCTTGGGTTAACAATTAAAACTAAGCACTTATAAGGAAATATCTTACCTATATAGCATTCGATAGATTGATATGTATGTAAAATATTATATACTTACATACACATACATACATAAACTCACGCCTATTTCCTCACATGGTAAGCTGACACTTCTCTTGCTTCCTTCACATTCATCAATCGCTTCATACACGCGCATACTTACTTAGAATTTAAATAATTTATTTAAATAAAATTACCTATGTTATGAGACATTTTCAAAACTAACGCACGACAAACGGGTTGTATCGAGCACGGAAATTCAAACATTTCAATTTATGTTGCGCGTGTCGACCGGTAAATTCATATGGAGATTGGGGAAATCTAATTTCCACTCGTTCGCTGTTATGATGATTTGTTTATTGCGACAGCGGCTCAACATGTTAACATACTGTATAGATACTACCACGGAGGAAAGGGTTTTTACCCTTTGATAAAGTCATATAAGTACACTAAATTGAATTTTGTCTTCAATGAGGCACTTTCCAGGCTACGTTCCCCAAAAATAATATAGATGGCGCTGTCGAGATTAAACGTGACACTTATGTACCTATTTGCACATTACTCGGGTACAATAATTATTCAAAAATACAATGTAAAGACAGAACCATATATAAAAATAATTGTGCTTGATATAAATAAAGAGTAATATAAAAATATAAAAAATAAATAAAGAGTAGTAAGATAAATAAAGAGGGACCTCTTTTCAACAAAGTTGCACAGTTGCGAGCTTATGAAATGTTTTTTAATATCATCATCATCACCAGCCCATTAACGTCCCCACTGCAGGGGCACGGGCCTTCCCTATGGATGGATAGGGAGATCGGGCCTTAAACCACCACGCGGGCCCAGTGCGGCTTGGTTTAACGACTGCTAATGCAACCGGTACCAACGGCTTAACGTGCCTTCCGAAGCACGGAGGAGCTCGAGATGAAAAAAAAAATTTTTTTTGTGGTCACCCATCCTAAATTTGCTTAAGTTCAACTTAAACTTAAACTTTGCGAAAGTTGCTTAACTTCAACAATCGCAGACCGAGCGCGTTTACCGCTGCGCCACCGAGCTCCTCAGTTTTTTAATATACTACCGTAAAATCATCAAAATATTTTTTCTTTGTTCAACTTCTTTTCAGTCGCAATATTATACACGTCATTTTATATTCAATTTAATATTCACGTAGTAGATACGTGTAGTCAATTCAAGGAGAATCATACGTACCTACTTAAACAGCCTATATACGTCCCATTGCTGGACACCCCTCAATAAACCGGAGGGAGTATGGAGCATACTCTACCACGCTGCTCCCTTGCGGTTTAGTGGAGGTGTTTTACGGCTAATAGCCGGAACCAACGGCTAAACGTGTCTTTGGAAACACAGAAATAGAATCAATCAATCATACGTAAATGTTTTCAAATCATACAATAAATAAAATTATAACCTACATACTAAAATATTTATTTACTCTACACAGAATAGTAGGTAATACCTACTTACTGCTTTCTATTTCATATAATAATATTTAGTTTTCCGCAACCTTTTTGCAATGCTGATGAAATTTTCGCTTATATTCTAGAAAAGATTCCCATCCCACGGGATTCAGGCATAATAAATTGGTTGAAAGTTCTAACACTCATCCTAAAATATATTTCATTTTCATACTCATAATTCATACGCTACAATTTCATATTCTGGAAATAAATTATACATTATCTCGATCATATTTCACATTCCATCTGAAAACTTCGTGACTTAATGAGCTAATCAAACACGTAGATTTTCTGTGTTAAGTACAGAAGTAATTTCAAAAGTTTGAGGTTAAAAACGTACTAAGTAAGATATAATTGTACGAAGATTTACAAAAGTAGAGTTACAAAGTTAAGTAAATTGGAAATAAAGTTTTCTTATTCGAATTCCCAGTATGTACTTAATCTTTCGCGTCTTAATTGACTATTATATCTTCTTATGGCTATATTTTATACATTTATGAATAAGATGCGCACCAGAATCCACCTGCGATTTCTAAGTCCGTCCTTGAAAGTACATACCAGTCCTTCCGTTGCACTCAAATTAACTTCATACCTTGAACGATTTAAGCGTGAAAAAATTACTTTGGTATAATAGAAAGAATTTTGTGAAAAACGGGATAACAGTAGGGGGATGATCTTCTTCTTATCGTGTGGGTTGTGAGGTGGATTACCAACCTCACCAACCCTGGTGTCAGGGTTATTATTGAGCCGCCATAGGCCCCTGACATGGCTCATATAACGACTACTTACTTACATCAGTAAGTAGTAACCGGGACCAACGGCTTAACGTGCCTTCCGAAGCACGGATCATCTTACTTTCGGACAATCAGGTGATCAGCCTGTAACGTCCTAATCAAACTAGGGATCACAAAGTGATTTTTGTGATATGTCCCCACCGGGATTCGAACCCGGGGCCTCCGGATCGTGAGTCTAACGCTCAACTACTGGACCACACAGGCCGTTAGAGGGATGATGAATAGTAAACATTTTGTATGTAAGGATTACTTACTTGAGGTATTGGTGCAGTTCCCAAATACTCATAGTAGAATTTGGATTTTTGGGCATTTGAGTGAAGAAGTTTCAATCGTCATTTTTCGCCTCACGTCACTCGCATTGCCCCTGCGGCGTCTGTTGCCATGCCGCACCGAACCATTTTAGCAGCGCGTACTTTTTCCATCTCATTGTAACTTTGAAAATATTTATTCAAATTACGGACTAATATAAGTTTATTTATTTCGAATATCAGTCTTTGTCAAGTACGCTCAACTAGACACCCTCAGGCCTGTTGTCTTAAATGTTGTACCGGGTGAAAGCTCTCAACGCTCCCCATTTATCCGGCCAAGTAGACAATGTCTTATTCGGCAAACCTACAACAAACAACGACAAAATAAAAATGTCGCCGACTAAGCATTATACAGGCTGTCAGTGACATTGTGACGAATACTGAGAGGGATGATACAGCTCGTGATTCTGAAGTTGAATTTCCGTCGCAAAGTTATTTTTTTTGTGTATTTTTTTATTATTAAAACACATAATAACGGGTTCTTACCGCGTTTAAATGGGGATATGAGACTCCCAGTCTCATATCCAGTATGGGAGTCTCATATCCCCATTTAAACGCGGTAAGAACCCGTTATTATGTGTTTTAATTATGATAATAACCGCGTAAACTTAAAACAATGTATTTTTTTATTATTTTCAATTCCATACTTTTTCGACGGAAAATTCCACTTGATAAATACAAAGTCATGATCATCCCTCAAAGTTTTATCTAGCGCCCCATGTATAAGAATAACTGAGAACTTATCTTCTATCTACATTATCCTAAATGAACCGCCACAGACTTTCCGAAACATTCATCATGATTTATGAAAGGCATATAAAGAAATAAAGTGAATTACAGAGCAATACATTATTTCTCGGTAATAACACATGGATTCTGTAGAGCTTCAATGATTTAGTTGCTGAAATAAGTACGTCCTTAGAGTAAATTTTCGCATACGCATGCTATTATTTCGTCATATTTTATTCTTAGCACAATTTCTTACTTCTCCATGACTAACCTAATTATGTCTTACTATGTTCTAAACTCTATTTTCTGTTATTAGTACTGTAAATTGTCGGCAGCAAGTGGGCACAAAAAGGAAACTAAGAGGATGACAACTTTACTTAATAATTATATAAACGAAAAGGGAAATACAAACCTATAATAACTTATAGATAACAGCCGTTTTCGTGAGAGAGAAAATCATAAGACAAGAAAAAAGACAAAAAGCAATCGACATATAGAAGAAATAAATTCTTATAACCCAAGGAGACTGTAAATTTAAATCTCCCGCCAAGTAGTTCATGCCATTTGCGGTAAATCTACAATAAGACACTTCAAAAAATATATAATACATAACATAAATTATAAAACGTTTAAAATCCTAACATAAACTGGTATTCCATAGTCTCTGCTTTCCCGATAATTACATAAAATAGCATAAGTTCACGACTATATTCACAATTGAGGTAGTCAGTCATTGATCGCATGAAGAATAATTTGAATTAGTTTACATTCTAATCTAATTGTTTTGTTTTCCACGTATTAATCACTGCCATATCTACACGTTACCTAAACAATTTACATTGTCAACAATAGACAAACATAACCAAGTTACATCCAAGTTTAATTTATTTATGGTTTCATATAGCATTAACTTCCAATGTATTACATAAATGAAAAAAGGTACTTTCTACGGATCGTTCAGCGGTTATTGCTATCGGCCCACTAGAGTCGATTTATTCTTTCAAATATAACCCTCTCAGATGACGCCCTCAGCCGTGGTTTGCGCCCAATTCAATTCAAATTCAAATTCAAAAATATCTTTATTCAGTAGGTAACATAGTTACACTTTGAATCGTCAATTTTACATAACGAACGTCTCATCCGCCTAAAACTACTGCAGCTTTAATTGGACATACATTGGTCTGTTGTCCTAAATTATGAGTCAGATGAGAACCTTCATTTATCCGACTTAGTAGTTACTGCCATTTGCGTCACATCTACAAGAAGTCACTATTTAGCTTACTGTCACTAAAACGTACCGTATAATAATTATTTGTCTTCATTTAAAAATCACAATCTAACAAAGCATTTTAATAAACTTTTTGATATGACAATTCCCTCTTTTGCGTGAAATATTATGAGTCCTTTTGTAAGCAGTATTATGAGGCGAGTACAATGGTTTTTATGTTTGATATTCAAGATTAATTTCCTAGAAGATATTGGCCTACTTTCAGTTTATCTAGAAGAAAGACACATTACCCTCAATGTAGCTATATTTTAAGGTTATTTAAAGAACGGGACTAATGAATTGGAAGTATAATTAGAAGCGGTACTTTTCCAACACTTCAAATATATTTTTTTAAAGTTATAAACATTTCAACCTTCCTAAAGGTCAAAAGTGGAAGCCAAGGTTTATATATTTAAATATTATTAAGATAAACGTCATATTACATATACATTAATATACACAAGACTCAGTTCAGTTTACGTTGTAAACTCCAAAAATGATCTGAAACCTGAATGTTTACAAAACGTGCATGGGTAAGTATTTTATATGATCCGTTTGATCGATGCGAGCTTGTAATATTTTGTTTATATTACACATGTAGAATGAATCGATCGGTCGGTGGATCTAAACATTCTAAAGGAATTCCTGGATGGGGGCCAAATAGGCGTCACTGCTTCGAGTTCATAGAGCATCAGGGATGGAACGAGTACCTAATGATTACGCGAAGTACGTCTTTAGGTCCACACAAATAGAATCATTTAAAATACTAAACAGGGTAGCCCAAAAGTTCACGTTCAAAATGAAAAATTAGATAGAGGGGCTCATTAGCTACCAGAAACACCCCCATCTATGTTCAGCAATTATTTACGGTTTAGGAGATATGACCCATTTTGTACCTTTTTCTAGATTTTCTACCTTACTTCAGAAATAATCATTTTGTCGCTATCCCTTTCTTAATAATTATTTTATTTTACTTCACAACTATGCCTTAGGCTGTGTACCGCTCAATCAAAGATAAATCAAAGATAAAAATAAGTTATCGGAAGTCTATGATTGACTATGATTTCCTATAACTTTTTTTTATCTTTGATTTGACTGTTTTCATTTTTTCACCTAGCGGTACATATCCTTAGGCATAGTTAAGAAGTTAAATAAAAGAATTATTAAGAAAGAGATAGCGACAAAATGATGATTTCTGAAGTAAGGTAGAAAATCTAGAAAAAGGTACAAAATGGGTCATATCTCCTAAACCGTAAATAATCGCTGAACATACATGGGGGTGTTTCTGGTAGCTAATGAGTCCCTCTATCTATTTTTTCATTTTTAACGTGAACTTCTGGGCCATCCTGTATATAACGACGGTCCTGTGGTACAACGGCTTACCTACCTCTCAAACGGGGATCGACATTTCGACTTTTACCAATGAGTTACTACGTCTTATGTGCCGTTTTCACTAACACAGTTGGCTCGACCATTATAAATGGCAATACGGCAATACCACCTATCATGTTGGTCTAATAAAAAGCTCGGTAAGGTGTGGGAAACATTTTGTGGTCATTATTACATAACATATTCATATCGCACATCGTACATCGCAAGATAAACTACTTAGTTTATCTTGCGATGTACGATGTGCGATCTACCTCAATACGCGTGATGTAGTTGTGAGCTTATGTTATGTTATAACGACCACAAAATGTTTCAATACTTTGTAGATATGCTAAAGCTTTTAAGTTATTGAGAGCCTGATGAAAATAGTATACTTACGTACTCGTATTACAATAAATAATTCTTAATACTAAAAAGCAACGAAATAACAGAAAAAGTGCACAATAGGTATTACATTACATTATTAATTACTGGGTGTTGCCCGCGGCTTCGCTCGCTTTAAATTCGGGGTATCACGGTTTCCTGATTTAGAACACAGAAGAGAACTCGGAACAGAATAATATTTTAGTACCCTACTGTAGACGATATTATATATTATTATGTCTTTCCATTTGAGGATAGAATGTAAAGTTTTTAGCTTCTTACCTTGAAAACTGCGAAAAGTCCCATATAAAATTTCACCCCCTCTTAGTTATTATTACTATGTTGTCGTCTTCCAAACCTATTACTATTAGTAACCTAGTATTACTAGGTTAAGCATTTTGTTAATAACATAATATGGACTAGTTTCCGAAATAAATATAATTGAATTTAAATGGGTTAGGACAGAACTAAAAAATAGTGATGCATGATTTTTTGTTAATCACAATACCAATTTTTAGTTTTCTACCTTGAAAATTGAGGAATGTTTCATACAAACTTCCACCGGGGGAAAATAGAGGTATTTTAGGGAAGTGAGGAGGAGGAGGGAAGTTAAAAAGAGACAAGGTAGTCTATGTCACTATCCATCCCTTCAACTATCTCCAATTAAAAAATCACGACAATTCGTCGCTCCATTTTGTCGTGGAAGACGTATAAATAAACAGAAAGACACACACATACACTTTCCCATATAGTATAATATTTATTAGTAATATGGATAATCAGTCAACAAAAATAAAAAAATAGTTACTCAACTACTTACCAAAATAGAGTTATAAATTATAATTATGTAAAAATAGAGTTATTTCAGGCCGAAAAAACCCTTGTTAGATTTATACAAAGTTGTGCCTACGTGCATAAAATATTCACCACAGATTGGACCAGCATTTATGTAAATCCTTTTCAGTGACAGATGATAGGGCTCGACGAGCCCTGATTCCGGCTCTGTAATCCCCTAAAATAGGTACATCAACAGTCGATCGTTTTATTGTGATCCGATAGACTTATATTGGATGATAGATGTCTTTATTTTTCTGTCTAGAATTGTTTTATCGTGTTATGTTTTTGCGTTAGAGGTGAATTTATCGAACCAATTTACGGAAGAAAAATTACGTTTTCGTGAAAATATTTTAATGACGCTCCACCTTGGTGCAGTGAAAAAACGTTTCAGTGTTATAATTTTCGTAAGTGAAAGAATCTAAGAAAGTGTCAATTGGAATAATTTCTGATTCTTCATTCAAAGAGACATATTTGCGTTATTTATTTCTTATGAAGAAAGCAATGTCGTTCAAATGAGTAAGTATTATCCAAATATTATTTTTTCTTTTTCTTCAGACGGTCTTTATTGTAACATTTGACATGTAAGTGACTAAATTCAATATTATTTATAGTTTTATGTTTGTACACGAATTACTTATCTAAGAAAGTAATTGAAAACTAAAACTGTTTATTGTTCTTTCTAAAATAAACTTTATACAAGACGCCCACGCGCCCTAAGACAATAATACTAGATGAAAGATCATCCCTTCTTCGTAATTACTTATCTGACTGTTATTTTATGACTATTGTTCCTATAAGTAGTAGCACAGAATTTATAGTAATACTATTTATAACAATGATTTAGAGTTTGAAACACATTCCACTTTTATTAAACGTTATTAATAAATTAATCAATAATTCTTTATTGCACAGAGACATAAGTAAAGGACATGTACAAACGAATAAAATAAGTACAATAGGTGACCTTATTGCTAAACAGCAATTTCTGTCAGGCAACCTTAGGGTGAAAGAACTTTATGAAATGGAGCGCGGGATGGTACAATACAAAAAAATATAAGTAGATAAAATAACCATAATTATAATACCAACGTAAATTGATATGTATATATATTACATATACGTATATCGTGTCTTAGAATAATGTCACGCACAACATTATTATATTCCTAAAACAATAAATAATATAATCTGTTTGATAAGTTATGTATAGGCTATCAGAGTCTGACAGATATTAAAGATGTTCATAATAATTATCCGAGTAAATGTATATGTATGTAATTTTGTTTATAAATAAACTAAAAAAAAAAGAGTCTACGTTATGACAGCAATGAAAGTTATTTCTTAAAATCAATGATGACTTACTGAATAAATACTAAATACTTCTCACACCATCATCATCATCTCCCTATCATTATCACATTTTACACAGAGTCCGGTACCTAATCTAAAAGTTTGACTTCTGACCTTGTAACCCGAAGGAAAAACCAACCAACTGGATTATGCAATGGGTATGGAACATATTCTACCGCTGCGGGTTGGTCTTCTTCTATCGTGTGGGTTGTGTGGTAGTTTATCAACCACATCAGCCTTAACCCTGCCGGTTGGTGGTGATATATTATGATGATAATATAGATTATGTGGTCAGGTTGAATTAAAATCACAAAACGCCTACTTATACACATGCACGGAGTATTTAATTCAAAGATTATATTATAATACCAAATGTAAAGGTCATTGGGACCCTACCTGCCATATCCTAAGCGATATTGTGGTCGAACCCACTCACGTGATGTTGAATATTGAGTAGGATTATAATTTGCTTTCATAGCAGAATGTTTTAGTTGTTAGCTACAATCGAGTTAGCAGAATTCAAAGCTTATGACTTTTAATATGTCCTCACACGTTTGAGTCTATTATAGTTTTGTGTTTCATGTATAATAATTGATCCCGGGTTGGAATCCCGGTGGGGGATATCTCACAAAAATTACTTTGTGAAACATTACAGGCTGATCACCTGATTGTCCGAAAGTAAGATGATCAGTGCTTCGAAAGGTACGTTAAGCCGTTGGTTCCGGTTACTACTTACTAATGTAAGTAAGCAGTCGTTACATGAGTCATGTCAAGGGCCTTTGATGGCTCAATAGGAACCCTGACACGTATGTGTTGATAAGGTTGGTAATTCACCTCACAACCCACACGAAAGAAAAATAAGATAATTGATGAACTCTCAATGCATCAATAGGTCCATAAATATTCTGTCGAAAGTCAATATTTGTTATCTTGTCTAATATACTATACTCCTACCCGCTCGTCTCCTAGTAAGACCCTACAATGTTTAAGTATTTGAAATTGGCTCCTCCCGAGACACTTTTCGAGTATTTACCTTTCCGAAAACTTAAAGAGAACAAAATGAGAAGTATTTCTACTTTCGTTACCACAAAACTTTTAACAAGACTCCTTTTTATCGTAACGTTGTTTGAAAGTACCAAAAAATCTTACTCAAGTAGTCATATTTTGACTGTAAGCAATCTAGGAAAAAGACAAAGTTAGGTTAAGCTGAATTTTGAGGTTCACCTAATAGGCAATGACGGCGAGTCGTAAAGTTTTTCAGTACGATGGTTTTAGTAATATTACAATATTTTAAAGTGTATAATTTATTATACCAAATCGTGCCAACAGGCTATGAACGAAACCTGCCTGAAACAATACAGGAATTCCAAAACATCTTATAGATTATAAGGCGATTTCCACACGCACGACGCGGATTTTGAAACGGTATACCGCGCGGCGAGGCAGTGTTCGTGTGTTAGGCGTCACCGGATTACATACAAAGCGACCGTAGAACCACTTCACCACTAACCACGTCGGTGTGCGGTTTCGTGTGAGAATCGACTAAAAGTAACACACGTATGTGAAAAATATTTGGTCTCAAATTTACTAGGTCGTAAAGCGACTACATACCATTTTACCTGGCTCTGATATTGACGTTGTCGCAAAACTTGACCGCAAAATTACTACATAGCGGTTTGTCTAGTTCAGGGGTAGCTTTACTTTTACAGACGTAAAGAATGTGAAAGCAGACCTTAACAGACGTAAGATTAATCAACTAAGAGGTGATAAGAAGGGAGGAGACTAGTGACAAATAGCCCGTCTGACTCGGTCACTACAGACAAGCAATCTACCACAGGCGTGTAGTAATGTGCTAATGGAAACCTTTCACTGGCAATAGGCTCGAAATCCTCGATCAGTCATTACTTACTAGCCTCAATTCTTCATTGAATTTCATTTACTTAAGTAATATGAGCCTTTAATTCTCTTGTGTACTTAAGTTGCTTTTATTACGTGTTTTGATTGTAACATACATACATAAACACACGCCTATTTCCCACCGGGGTAAGCAGAGACTAAAACAACCAACTAAGATTGATTGTAAGTTAGGTGTTATTCTATAGATATATTATTTGTTACTGTGGTACATACATACATACATACATAAACTCACGCCCGTAATCCCTAATGGGGTGGGCAGAGCCACAAGTAATCAAAGACAACTTGCAGCCACTATTGCTATTGCTTCTATGCTGTTCTGGGAGCAAATAAAAAACATAGAAAACGTTCAGCTGCTTGTCTTCCCGGGCATGTCGTAAAAACCGACAAAGGGATTGTGTCCTCTAACATGATGGACTAATGTTATGGGCGATAGGCTGATCCCTTATCACCATAAGGTTCATCATATCCAGCTTACGACATCGTATCAACAGTGGCTGCAAGTTACTGTGGTGTCCCTATATAATAAAAGTTTCTTTGTTTCTTTCTTTCTTTAATTTCTTTGGGAAATTGTGTGTACTGTAATATGAGTTACTATTGCATTTTAATTAGTCTAACATCAATAACTGTTTGATTATTTTTTCTAGCCTTGAATGTCCCATTACTGGGCAAAGGCCTCCCCTCTGAGCTTCCACTTCTCCCTGTCATGAGCGATCTCTCTCCAATCCGCCTCAAACGCGTCAAACAGGCCTAACATGCGCAGCGTGAAAAAAAAATCGATCGATTAAATACATTTTGTCAAAATCGATAAGTTTGTTTTTTTTCCTAACATGCGTGCCACGTGATTTTTTTCGTGTTTTGACAGAACGATATTAGCACCTATCGACAAAACGACATAATAATTATCTTCAGATTCAACAAAATGACCGTGACAAAATTTTATCACGTAGCGCATGTTAGCCCTACCGTGACAGCTTAAGCCCACCTATCATGTTACATTCTGCAAATATGACCGGCCCACTTCCAATTTTAAATCTCTTCATTGCAATAAATCTCTTTTGATTTTTTTTACTTTTTGCAGTGTCTAACCTATATACGTCCTACTGCTGAGCACAGGCCTCCCTTTCCTCCTCCCTCCAACCGATATAGAGTATTCTATTACTCTAAACGTTCGTTATGTAAATCTTGCCGATTCAAAGTGTAACTTCCTTGTGAATAAAAATATTTTTGAATCTGAATTTGCTTCCAGAACGCTACAACATTGCGGGTTGGTTGCGTGTTGGAGGTGTTTTGAATCCAATTAACGTGCCCTCCAAAAAACCTAATCATCTTACTTTTTCGGACAATCAGGTGATTCAGGCCTGGAGGACAAAGGACAGTTTCACATAGCGATTTTGACAATGTCTCCATCGTGAATCGAACTCGGGCCTCCAGATCGTGAGCCTAACGCTCTAACCACTGGACCACAGAGGATTTTATGGGTACATGATTATAATAATTATAGATGTAATAAATCATTAAAAATAAAAAAAGTCTGTATCCGCCACGGAAATGATAAAGTTGATTTTTTGATGATTTAAATCATAATTACAAACGACGCGATTACCGCCCCCGTGCAATCCAAGAAATTATTGTAATAATGTTCCGTTCGTGACAACGAGTCATGAAAGCATAAGTACCTACTTATTGTGCCAGCTTACAATTAGGCCTTTACATACATATATATCATTTGTTTATTGTTCTAAGTTAAACAGTTTCAAATTTCGTGCAAAATGTTTCCTTGTGATTTGGGTAGTAAACTCTACAATCAACGTGCTTAGTTTTTTTTAGTATATACCAAAATGATTCTAGGGTTATGCTTAATATTTAAGTAACATTCTTTAATGTAGTTCTCTGGTATTAATGCGATCTGTTATTAACATAATTCATCTAGAAACCTTAATTTAAGACCAATCTTCCCCATTATTAATTCAAAAGTTATTAAAAGCATTATCTAATTCTGATTAATAAATATTTACTTTACAGAAATACGACTTGTAGCCATACTTTCCGTTATAAGATGGAGCTATCCTATAGCCTGTAGTAGATAAACCGTCATGTTCGAGAAGATTCGATTAAGGAATTAGGGCCGTATCTCACTAGGGCACTATGGTGGCGCAACCAACAAAATGCATGCAACAAATGTTTATCTTGTTTATACAACTACATTGTGTTTGTATACCAAATGAGGTTGCGTACATACAACCAAGTACATATATTTTGTTGGTGGCGCCACCGTAGTTGCGCTCTCATGATGTCCCAAGTTGTGGAAATAAAACTTGGCCAATTTAGCTCTGACACAGTTTATTAATTTTTAACTACACCGCAAGTACAAGCCTTTTGCCATTACGAGAAAAAGTAAAAGTCACGACTATAGACTATTTCAGAATATCGTCATAGACAAAACAAAATTGATCAAAGACCTCTTTCTTCAACTATAGATTCGTTTCATAGAATTGTAAAATCCTACATCTTACCCAGTTCTAATTCCAATGTAACCGTGTTTCGCCCGGGGCTGGAAAATATTTTCGTAAATATAAAAAGGGACGGTGAATTGAATGCATACTGAAGTGAAACAATTTACATTATACATGAGCACGATCATCGGTCTACTAAATTGGAAGTCAAGTCCTTTGACCCACATTGAGTGAACATTACCCTGACAACATTGATTCAAATATCTTTGAATACATTATGATACAGGTAGCAAGGGTAGTGCATGAAATCTTTTTACGAGACTAGTTAGTTATTCCATTCTGTGGTCTTCTTCAAACGTCAAGAAGCGTTGTCGACCGAGAAAATGATGGCGTGACGAGTTTGATGCATACTTGATATCTTAGAAAGAGAGACCCATGATCGGGAGAAGTGGAAGAAAGGAAGAGAAGCCTTTGCTCTGCAGTGGTTTTATACCTACTATAACACTGCTGGGACAAAATTAAAAGCAAAGATCGAACATAAACACATCTGTTCATCATTCCTGCTTAGCATTCTTGAAAAATCTTCTTGTCCTGCCCAGCTAGATTTAACATATCGCACCCCCCGTGGAAAAACGCAGTAAGTGGACTAGCGACATTTTTTTTTTATTGCACCATTCAATTCAGCGTACACGAATACACCTTCTCACAAATTTTCATTACGATATCAGTAAAAATGAAGAAAATATTACAAAAATAATGAAATTGTGCAACATTGATAAAAATATTTTTCCCCCATAATAAGAAAGTAAGTATAAATACATGATTTTTTTTTCTAATTTTCCCATATAGTAAAGTCATAATAACACTTACGTCGACTTTACACGAAAGTTTTTTAGGATGGTCGAGTCGTAAGTAAACGTACTGACATGTTTCACGACATTATACGACACGACAATGGTTGTACGTCTAGTTACTTCGTTCTTTCACGAATCTTGTAGCGTTACTTTTTGGTGTAACTCCAGCTACTTGCCTATTCTGCGAATCTTTTAGCGTAACGGTTTGGTGTAAATATAAATACGTAGTTTTTTCCAAGCAAGGTTTGATATTACTATTACGTTATTTCATTTAACTTCATTTTTCGATGACATATTTTACACTATACTCTTCGTAAATATGAATACAATAATTTGAATCATTTGTCGTGTTATTCTAATTACCTACAAATATATACTACTTATTAATGTCCTAAATAAATTTAATATACTTAGTTATCACTAGCGTAAATCCCTACGTTTTATTTGGTTACTGTACTTACGCCGCGCCGGCGATATTAGAGAGGTATTACATCTATCCACCAATTTTTTGTCAATCTCGACTTTTTATTCAACCAAAAATCGACCCTATTATTACTGTACTGTGATCGTTATTTGTAGGGTCGTATGCTGATCGTGGTTTTACCACGGTAAAACAAAGATCACCCATAGACAAAATTATTGCCGACGAAGTTTATAAAAAAACGACCTTATTAATATTTCACTGTGATCGTTATTTGTAGAGTGAAAGCTGATTGTCTATTTGTGATCGTGGTTTTACCACGGTATTCCGTCAGTCAGCATACGACCCTACAAATAACGATCGCATTGTAGTAATAATAAGGTCGATTTTTGTTAGAATAAAAAGTCATGATTGACGAATGTTGGATAGATGTAATAATTATCTCTCTATTTAATTTGTTCATGGTGGCTACTCGAAGCGTGTATATCTTTGTGTGGAAGTAAAAAACCCAAGGATTATACGTATGCTCAACTTGGACAAAATCAAAGAAGGTGAGTAATTATTTACTTATAAATAGACTAGCTAGATTTTAGGTAAGTACCTATTACCTTACCTACTTAGTATATTACTATTTATTAGACTATTAATATTATAAATATTTTGTTTTGTAAGGTTTACACAGAAGCATCAACTGTAGTATTTCGGCGTGGTTGTGAATAATCTACCTAGTTATATAAGTTAACTTTTGCAAAAACACCCTTGATTTTGTTGTTATTTGTTCGCTTGAGTTTGATATGCATATTATTATTAACGCATTGGTACTAACCTTCTATTTAATACCTAAATAACGATAAAATATCTAGGTTTGTGTCTAATTATTAGGGTGATTTGGTAATGGGTCCTTTTTATTTCTTAACGTCCATTATGTACCTACCTACAAACAATGTATTTAAACCATTGTTACAATTAACAGATTCCACTAATACTGCAACCCAATCCAGTACAACCCAGTGGAAGAATGACCAGAAATGCAAAAATATTTCAAGAAACTATGGGATATTTTCTCGTCGTAGTCAACATGAGACACATTCTCTTCAAGGTTCGTATGTACCTATCCGTATCCTACTAAAGTCGAGTAAACTTCTCCTTCTCTCGTGTGGGTTGAGACAATTGACTGACCTCATCTACCCTGGTATCAGGGTTACTACGGAGCCGTCATAGGTCTTTGACATGCCTCATGTAACGACGACACACCTGCATACTTATTTAAGCCGCAACCGACTGCCTAACATGCCCTCCGACGCACAGATCATCTTACTTTTGGGCAATCCGGTAAGCAGACTGCAATGTCCTAGTGATTCGCCGCTCGGCTGCGATATGGGTGTCACTTTGAGTACTTATGTATGTCGGTAATTAAGAAATAGTACTAATATTAAAATTAATTTTAGTACCATTTCTGATTTACGACTTGGCCGGGAAGATAAGCAGCTGAAAACGTTCCATGTTTTGTATGCCGGAATATCCTTTCAGTATTTGTATTCTAGATTGATATAGGTATTTACCTACTAACCTGGAAGCGGCGCGTGGTAAAGTTTCTCTGAAATAGTCAGTGCCTGTGTATTTGTGGTATAATTATTCTGTTATTTTCCTCTTATCATAACAACCACAAATATTTTTGATTTGCTTAATGTAGTTTTTTCTAGAGTTATCTCTTATGCAAACCAACTGGCTTTTATGGGGTTTTAGCCAAGTTGCAAACTATTAAGTACGTAAAACAACAGTGACAGTGATTTGAGAGATTGACATGTAATCACATACATTTTTATCACTGACACTGTCGCTTTTTTGGATACGTTGGAAAATAGGCTCATCTCTAAGCTTACTATAATAGGTATTAATGGTTATTTTTCTTTTTAGTAATTTATTATCATACTTAATAGTTTTTTATATTTTGTCATTTGCAGGTTCTACCGAAAAGCAAAGAGGGGGTGATCGGAAAGGAGCAAAATGTTCAAGAAAACTCTTAATGACTAACTAAAAATGAAGGTTTTTCTAATAAAGGCAAGTGCCAAAATGTACCGTATAAATATATTTTGTGATTATGCATGTAATAATTAATAAACGTTTTAAAATTCAAAGTTAGATTTTAATTACAAATATAAATAACTCCCTGAAAACTGAAAACCCATGCGGGTCAAACGGCTTTCGGCACAGCTAGTAAATAAATATTAATTTTTTTAAAACAAATTAGAATAAACACTTAATTTAACACTGATTTTATTTATTTCAATATACAGGCCCAAAAGTTCACGTTCAAAATGAAAAATTTGATAGAGGGGCTCATTAGCCACCAGAAACACCCCCATGTATGTTCAGCGTTTATTTACGGTTTAGGAGATCTGACCCATTTTACACCTTTTTCTTGATTTTCTATCTTACTTCAGAAATAATCATTTTGTCGCTATCCCTTTCTTAATAATTCAATTTTTTTCTTTCTAATTTCTAATTATTTTGCTTCATAACTATACCTAAGGATGTGTATCGCTAGGTGAAAAAATAAAAACAGTCGAATGAAAGATAAAAAGTCATTGGAAGTTGGAATTCAAAGTGAGAATTCGTCTAAATTGTTACAGTTGTTAAAACTTCGCCGAAGAATAATAAACACATGAGATTGTCATGAACCCTGAAAGTGTTTTTAAAAACTGTTCCATTTAATAGGCTTTTAGACACATCCAAAAAAGTACCCTTAATAGGGTCATCATCATCAGCCGTATGACGCCCACTGCTGGGCATAGGCCTCTCCCAAGGATCTCCACGACGATCGGTCCTGCGCTGCCCGCATCCAGCGGCTTCCCGCGACCTCCTGGGCATAAAACTAAGTAATTAGCCCTCAAAGATTTTAAGACAGAAAGATTTTATTTTAGTATCTCATAGTATGTATGTAGTAACGGTTTGGGGATACCCAAACTTTTTCCTTCATTACAATATGAATACCAAAAGTGACTGCAAGTTTTGTCTTCAGACTGTTGCTGTGTCTACCCTGTTAGCGATTATGAGCGTGATTTTTTTATTGAAAATGTGTCTTTGAGCACCTTTAACAACGTTAGAAAGAAGCAGCTACCTACATTGTATGAGAATGTAATTTTTCCTTCAAATCTGTCTATCTTGCAATCTTTGAGGTCTAATTACTTAGTTTTTTGCTCCTATTAAGGGTACTTTTTTTGGATGTGTCTAAAAGCCTATTAAATGGAGCAGTTTTTCAGAGATACTTACTTTCAGCGTCCATGCCAATCTCATGTGTTAATTATTCTTCGGCGAAGTTTTAACAACTGTGACAATTTTGGTCCAATTCTCACTTTGACTTCCAATAACTTTTTTTTTATCTTTGATTTGACTGTTTTTATTTTTTTACCTAGCGGTATATGTCTTTAGACATAGTTATGAAGTATAATAAGATAATTATGAAGTAAGGGATAGCGACAAAATGATGATTACTGCAGTAAGCTAGAAAATCTAGAAAAAAGGTACAAAATAGGTCATATCTCCTAAACTATAAATAATAATAAATAATGGCTGAACATACATGGGGGTGTTTCTAGTAGCCAATGAGCCACTCTATCTAATTTTTCATTTTGAACTTGAAGTTCTGGGCCACCCCGTATAATGTATGAGCATACATACTTCTACATTCTAGACTAACCCCTGCAACAAACAAGTATTTAAAGATACATACAATTATTTTGAGATATTTCCTTATTAAAAAAGCAATTTCTATAGTTACACTATCAAAGATCATTTACTTTCACGTGGAACAAATAGGTTTCTCAACTTACGCAAAACATTTTGTTAAAATTTTTCGTGTAAGAACGAAGTAACTAATACTTACAACATCCGAGTACGATAAAATCGGAAGGTGAACAACGTTGTAGGTAAAGTTACAACTGTCAATGTTGTTTGCACTACGTAATAATAAAGCAGTGTCTGTACTTAAAACGGAACGTTTGATTATAGTTTCGTGGAATATCTACGCAATCGTGCTTTTTTATTTTTTTTTTCAAATATACACAATTAATTAAAAAATAATAAATGTGGGTCAATCCGGGCTACATTTTGCTATTATTTTCTCTTTGAAGCTTATTTCCAGGACTTATAACTAATTAGTAGGACAGTTTTTTTTAGCTCCTGAAAAGTTGATAAAATCAACTTACTGCGTTTTTCCACGAAGGGTGCGATATACCCGTATAGCCTGACGTCATCATTTTTTTTCGATTCATCAAATCTGTGTCTGTAGATGGTTTCGTGGTTGTGCTCACTCGGAAAGGAATTTCAGATGTAAGTTATGGTGCTTCTATTTTCTTAATTTCCTTTGACAATCTTCGCATTTCTGAATACAATCGAATGCTAATTGGCTTCGGTTCCTACAGGTACGCGGTACTACTACACACATACAAACAGGTCTCTTCGAATATTTGTGCTCTACGATTATTACATTTATCGCGTATCCGAATTTGAATTCAGAACTAATTAAATACTTCCTTTATTGTTGTTTTGCTTTGATTCCCGCGTGAAAAAAACAATAATGTGGTCGATTCTGAATTCATATTCTAATAAAGTCATTATAAATCTAATAATTAATGAACATGAAAATTAGCATTTGTTTGTATTAGGGAATGGAATGATTTCCGATTCAAGTTGTGAGAAGCGGCAGTAATTTTAGGCTGATGAGACAGGTAACGGAAGCGTTATGTAAAAATTGACGAAATATAATATATATGTCGTAGCAGTGTGGTGTCAGAAGGGTGGGCGTTAGAAGACAATAATGGCCGTCATTAGTATCACAATCATTTTATTTACTTCCACATAGTTTTTGTATCAGGATTAGATAAAGTCACAGCATAAGGTTCACACTCACGGCAACGTTACGGTATTCGTAACGGTTACACAGTTTCTCGAAATCTAGCGCGCCTAAGCCTAAGGAAGCGCGAAGGGGCCCTCCACCACCCATGGTTCCTATATTCGGACCGAATCATCAGAACATGTGAACGTATTTGCTAGGTGCTCTTTTCCGATCACACTTTCTTGACGTCCCTACAAGTTATAGGTGAGCGACTATAGCACTCCACTTTCCGATCGTAATTATTCGACACGTCCGCTCATCACAATGGTTAGCGGTAGACTGCCCGATTAGAACGGCAGTGCACTTCCGCTCGACACGACGACTCTGTAGTGACTCCCTCGTCTTCACCCAGCTCTGCCCGTAGGCCACCTGTCGTCGGAGCGATGCAACTTCATAACGGAAGTGATGTAACTTCATTTTATTTTCCGATTTGATCAATTTTTCTTCTTAATTCATAACTAACGCCGGCATATATTTCAATTCGACTAGGAACGTATTTAATATTTTGAACATATTTTGATTATTTGAGGTTGGTTTTCCACTTCACAACCTACACGAGAGAAGGAGAAGAATTAAGAAAATATAAGCACCGTTTGTAAGTGTGCAGAAGTAAGAAGCGGTAGCTTAGGTTGATTCTACCGCTCATTTGTATCTCTTTGAATAATTGAAACGCAAATTGCCATATAAAACATTTAAGGCTCTGCGACGTAGAAAATTAGTGTGGTGCCACCATCTAGAGGAAAATTAGGCCAAGATTATATTACTATGCAATTAGTCGTCAAGCTAAGGTGCGACAGAGGGTGGGCGAATTAATCAAGTAAAAAGCAATTAATAGTGATACCTACAGCATAGAACCTACCTATAGGTAATGTCTTTAGAAGACATTGCCTATACTTTGGCACATACGCTATACTAATGACGTAATCCACAGTCATGGGTTAGTTTAGATTTTATTATACTATTTGTGATAGTTATATTCTATGTTTATACAAATATTGTGTTCTACTATATACAACGGTTGCCTGTCAAACTATTGAGCTAACGAAACTTTTCAATTGGTCCAAGAGGATTTAAAAATTAAATATATTAATAAGTAAGTACCTAATAACAATATCGTATTTGTATTGGTTTGTAAATTCAAACATAAAATATTAATTTTCCATCATATTTCCGTACGTAGGTAGGGTAAAGGTGGCATTCCAAGAGAAGGCATCTATAATACACGTTCTACCTTTATCTTCTTATCGACACACGAAATATCTCCACTCTATTGGTTTTGCGTGGTCGGGTGAAAAGTCAGAGAATATCTCACGTATTCTTGTTCGAGAGAAATAGCGAACCGTCCTATAAAATATTGAATTTCATCTCAAATGGAGAGGAGAAATGTGCAACATATCTTTTGTCCTATGCCGCCTCAAGCTTGGGAAGAATTGAGTGCGAATTGCATAGCAGCGACACAATACTTTGAGTTCAAACGTTCAAAGTTGCATAATCTAGCCAATATCTGTGGGATATAGAAATAACACGGGATATTTTAAATATCTTTACTCCTTATATTTTAACAAAATCCTCTAACCCGACCGACATCGCACCATCGACTCCTTTTCTTACTTTTTAAAACTGCCTTTCGTCCCATTCATTATCTATCCTCCATTCATACCATAAACAATCAAATTCCCATTCATTATCCTTCCATAGTATTCCCACTTTCCTACATATCTTCCCAGACACGTTTAGCGGATCTCCTTGCAGACTGATTATTGGAGTGCATACCAACGTTCAGAAATCCTGATAATTCCATTTCAGATTTTCGACTCCGTATTCTAGATTTCAACCAATATTTGTTTACTCCAACTCCGATGTTATTGACAGGAAATATATTTGAATGACGTACCTCTTGTAAATGTTCAAAGTCTGTCAGAATACGTAGACTTTCGATTTCCTTTTAGCAGCTTTATCTAAAGCGGTACTTTTCTGTATGGCCTGGGAAAAATCAGTAAAATTCTGTCATTGCGTTAAAGATTCGCTGTTATTTTTCATGAATGAGACATATGTCATATTGATCAGTCGCAAATCTTCATCGTTACATTTGGTGGTTTTACCCCAAATACACAATCCAGTAGACTTACGAAAAAGATTTATGGAACGGGTGTAAATGGTAGGGTTGGAAGAGGACGCTTAGACACACATACCACCATCAAATCCAGGATATTTTAAAGAAAGGGCAGGTCAAAAGTACTCCAAACCGGCGAACATGCATAAAGACTTAGATGAGGGGAAGAAGCGAAAGGGGTGTGTCAGGATCGTAGTAAGTGGAATTCCGCGGTGTCTGCCTACCCCAAAGGGAAATAGGCGTGATCTTATATATATTATAATCCATTCTACCTACGGCCAACTAGACGTCGGCAGGCATTTCATCCTTATGTTTTGGATGTTCAGCAATCCGCACTAAACGTTTTGCCTCTTCCTTTTTGATGCGAACAGCAAAGGACTGGAACTGTCTGCCGTCGTCTGTTTTTCCAACTCGTTATAATTTGGAAGTCTTCCGACTACCACATCGTCACTTACCATCAGGGGAGATTGTGATCAAACGCCAGCCTATTTTTTTTTTAAATATATGCAGGGTGTAACCGTGACAAAATTTGAGGGATGATTGAGATCATGATTCTTAGTTGATATTAAATGGAATTTTCCGGTTCAAAAGTATAGAACTGAAAAATAATTACAAGAACACTAAAATTTCCATGAATTTTCCAACTGGAAATTTCACTTGATATCAACTGAGAATCATGGTCTGAACCATCCCCCTCAGCAATCGTTACGGTGTCACTAACACCCATACGTATTTATATTGCTAGCTGTAATAATTGTACGGGATGTAAGTGACATCGTAACGAATACTGAGAGGGATGATTCAGCTCATTATTCTGAGTTAATATTCTCTGAGTTAGAATTTTGCGACGGATAATTCCACTTGATATTATCTCAGGACCATGGTTGAATCATGCCCCTTAGTATTCGTTACGATGTCACTAACATCGTGTATAAAAACAAAAACTACAACATTTCTTGCTAATTTTCCATTTTAGCTTAATGCTGTAAAACGGGGACAGCGGACACTTGGCTCATGAATACGCAATGAGCTTAGCCTCGTTCAATACCGTCGATTAATAAACCATAGGATATTCGGTAATGGATTCTGTATTAATTTCATCGCGCTATTGTATGGATTTGTGTCTTGATGCATTTAATTAGGTAGTTCAATTCATTACGTGCCTACGATGTGAAAGATCCTACATAGTTCAGTGGTTAAAATTTAGGCTTTCGAGGTC
Source organism: Pectinophora gossypiella (assembly GCF_024362695.1). Classification (NCBI taxonomy): domain Eukaryota; kingdom Metazoa; phylum Arthropoda; class Insecta; order Lepidoptera; family Gelechiidae; genus Pectinophora; species Pectinophora gossypiella. The sequence continues at coordinate 7,916,083 of NC_065420.1, read as the reverse complement.
CTGGGTTCGATTCGTGGTGGGGACACGTGTAATAAAAAATCACTGTGTGTGATTGTCCCTGTTCAGGATATTTCAGGCAGCAATAACCTGATTGACCTAAAAATAAGTGCTTCGGGGACACGCTAAGCAGTCGGTCTTGGCTACTATTAACTAGAGCATGTAGTCGTTACATGAGCAATGTCAAAGGCCTCTGGCGGTTCAATAATAACCCTGACACCAGGGTTGACGAGGTTGGTCATTGACATAGAATAAGGAATAATACTACGCTGGTCGCTGGTACCAGCGTCTGAGGTACCTACCTATACCTCACCCCCCTCGAACATAGTTTAGACTTGAATCGTATGGTGTCAGACGTCACGCACACAGATGCGCGTGTACGACAATGTCAATATATAAAGACATTTGTTTTATAACTTTATTTTTTGGTTACATGCATTTATAAATATATGTCTGTGAACGGTTTATTATACCTTACATTATATTATACTTATATTATACCTTCTACATACATGCCTATGTAAACTCACGCCTATTTCCCACCGGGGATAGTCTCTACTATGGAATTCCATTTGCATGGATCCAGACACACTTCTCAAGCTTCCTCCACATTCATCAATCGTTTCATACCTACTTCATGCAAGTTAAATCACAAAATGCCATAGATAAATTACAGTCACTTCATTTTTTTTTAACTATAAGAAACGTTTGGTGCGTGAACACAAGTAAAGAAATCACAGAAAATGAAATTCCTTGGTGAGTTATTAGAGAAATTAAATGTTGTTAAGTAATTAAAGATTAACGCAATTTAATTTTGTTAAAATGCTCCCGAAGGAACAAGGGCTGACAAGATTTGAACTTGTCGGACAAACAACATTTTTGTTAGGAAGGTTATGTAAAGTTAAATTAAGTTGTACTGTTGTGTATATTTCAGAAAAACTACATGAACATTATATTATATTATCTCAGTACTTGAAGTGAATAAAGTGTTCTTTGTAAATCTTCAGATACAAGTGTTCACACTTACCATACTATGAAAACACTCTTCTTCTTCTATCGTGTGGGTTGTGAGGTGGATTACCAACCTCAGCAACCCTGGTGTCAGGGTTATTATTGAGCCGCCAAAGGCCCTTCACATGGCTCATATAACGATTACTCACATACATCAGATAATTCTCATTCATGATGACTCAGAATCATGGTCTGAATCATCCCCGTTAGTGTTCATTACGATCTCACTAACACCCTGTATATATAACTTTTAATATAAAATCCTAAAATCAACCCACCAACCAAAAATCAACCTAAAATCTTTTTTCTATATAATAAATATACCTATCAAATTCCGACATTTGACTTACGAGCTAACCAAGGGCTTTTTTATTACGTTAAGTTACATTACCATATATTAAATATTATAGCTTTCGAATTTCGTAAAATAAAGCATAACGCATATACCTACGCTTAATGTAAAGAGAGAAAATGTGTAGCGCATTTGTCTTACTTCTGGCTAACATACTTTAATTATAAATCATTCATTGGGTTCGTAACTGACTCAGCTAAGCTTCGTCCTCACTAAAAGGAAGGATAATCTTCTACGCAAACCAATGGGGTTTCTGAGCAGAATTCATAATGATGAAAATTTATCACACTTTCATATTTAATTTTAGGTAGGTATATGGATAATGGTGTTGATTCCAGTACACACCATTTAGTTCTATTGTAAGTTGTACCTGTCATTTTCTTATCAGCCGAAAAGAAAAGGGACGGGTAATCGTCAGGCATAAAATTTATGGAACACACGTCAATTTAGGCAGAAATTTAAATTACCCTCTCAAAATTTGCCATCAATGAATAATGAGTCGTTTTACATACGTGTAGAAACTCATGCTTATTTCTCACCGGGGTAAGTAGAGACTATGGAATGCCATTTACTGCGATCCTGAAACACTTCTCTCGCTTCCTCCACGTTCATCAATTGTTTCGTAAACGCATGCCACCATTTCACTTTTTGTAACCGTATTTCTATTAAAATATAATTATTCAGCTCCTTTGCTGCTTATAATTCTCACCAAGCACTTCACTCACAGTTTGATGACCGATTTTTTTACATTTCATATTCATAATTTTAATCGTAGTAACTGTCTCTCTGTTCTACTGTGTGTGTGGGTTTTACTCTGTCTAGAATTTCATGTCGTTTTTATCATCTATCTAGATAAACCTCGGGCTCCCCTGTGCCTCTGGCCGGTTTCTGATAGTGTCCTCGCCGTGTTTAATGGCCAGTTTTTTATTCTGCCACCTCGACAGACGACCTTTCTAATTGGGATGGATTATTTTAAATAAACGCCGAGTATCTAGTTAATATATAGGAAGGGAAAGCGTCGGCGATTGCTTAAATAAATTTCGACTAAAGCTGCAATTCCGAAGTTGACGACACTGGCTGTAACGGCAGGATGACACTACTAGACAGTATGCAGATGTATAAGATCAGTCCCGATATATTTTATGCGTTAGATGACGCCAGCCGTTTATCTAAAAAGTTTCTCTAAACTTAAGCTCACAACTATATCCCAGGAATTAAGTCGCATCCTCCGTATCATTTCCAGTTTTATTTAAAACTCGAGTAAAATTGTAGTAGCACCAAGGCAATAATAACATAATTATTATGCAATTGCTGCATGAGCAATAAGGCCTTGTGCTTTTCTGTATATGCTGTCCTTATATCTGTATTTTGTGTCCATTGTGCTCAATAAAGTATTTTATCTATTTATCTATGCTTTTTAGTAATAACTTGAGTCACATCACTAATAAGCATTCTCCATGCTACTTTACAAATAGGGCAGTGGTTCCCTCTTGCCTTCCGCCCCGCAGTACTCTGTCTGACGCGAGTGTAATGGCGCCCAGAATAGTATATTTCAATGCTGTACTAGGACTCCTGTCCTCGTTTCTGAATAGTACTAACTAGTAATAACTTGAGTAGGTAACTCTAAAGATTTTAAGAACCAATCCACTCTTACTTCCAATAAGCAGGGACGCGCGTTTGCCGCGTCACTTCAATTTACCAATGGATCTGCTCCATCATCAATACCCGTCAAACTCCAGTACTGATGGAGGTGGGTCGTCTAATCCTGAAACGTTTTAGTACAATTTACAGGGATCTTAGAGGTTTATGGGTGATTTGATGGTTTTTTACAAAAAGAAGGATTTACTTAAGAGAAAATTAAGCGAAAGCGGTGAGTCATGTATGTAAGTGGAATACCGTAGCACAGATCATATAATCCGCAGTTTCTGCCCACCTCTGTGTATTTAAGAGTGCTTACAGAAAATCGTACTTTTTGAAATAAATTTGTGTTAAATTTATTCTTTATTTGCTCCCATTTCCCAACGGGGTAATCAGACACTATGGCATTCCATTTGCATCGATTCTGATGTTAAAAATTTAACTACTTAAATACATAGAGGAGTACATAGGTACTCCTCTTCTTATCGTGTGGATTGTGAGGTTGAATACCAACCTCAACAACCCTGGTGTCAGGGTTATTACTAAGTACTTACTCGTAACCTACAAGCTCACAACTCTGTTATCTCTGGTATATCTTTTTTTTAATATTAAATACATTTAAGTACCTATATGCAATGATTGTAATATTCAAGGAACGTATAAAACTACCCATTCATTTCAAACTACGAATCACGATCAAAGTAAGTAAGTATTGCAAACTTTCTAAGTTTTATGGCACTAACTTTTATTAGAATTCTCGACTGAACTTGCGAACAACTAATAATTTCTAACAAGAAAATATAATTTAGAACGAGAACAAGCACTCAAATCACATCTACGATTCAATTTATTCCGAACTTTGTTTTGTACAAATAATGGTTTTGCCAAATAGACGTCTAACTTTAAAATTGTGTTAAGCTAATACAAAGTAAGCCACAGTAAATTAGCGAGTAATCTTGCTAATAGTTCCTCGGAAACTTGGACAATAAAGAGATAATTAAATTGTATAAAAGACAATCTCGAATTTCGTTTCGATTCTTTAGAAATTTATTTAAATAAAGAATTACTTAAGTAAGTACTTAATAAAACTTTTGTCAGTTCTTTAGTACCAAATTACACGTGCTGAACTTCAACGGTAATATAATAAATATAGCTGAAGAAACAGAACTACGACTGATCCGCTTGCCGAAATTATAATAATATTATAAGTACAGGTTTATTTCAGACCTAAAATAATAGTGCATGGAACAAACTAATTATTAAAAAACTTTATTGCCCAACCAAAAGAGAATTATGTAAAAAATTTAGACACAATATCATCCGCAATTTCACATATACAAATAAAATCAGGGCAATTAAACAGAGGTCTTCAAACCAGGCTAAATGTATAAAAGCACATTAGGAAACAAAAAAAAATAATCACAAAAATATAATTATGTAGGTACCTATGTAGTGGGCCGATTGCAAACTACATATATTCAAACAATACGAGAAATATTGGAAAACTATCAATCACCTGTAATTGAACTAACATTCGTTCACGTCGATATTCTATCGACTAGTAGAACATCGTGCAATAACATAGCATAGTTTCACGCCTGTATCTCAGAAGGGGTAGGCAGAGGTGTGTAGTACAAGCACAATACAACTTTTTTATTATCGTTATATACATATATATATTAATTTCTATTTTTTAATAGATTTTACACCTTCCTTCCATCGCGAATCGAAATACTTATCGAAATACCTAAGGTACATCATCAACATTGTTTTACGTAATAAAAGGGATCCCATAAATTTATTTTAAATGTCATATAATGACAACTTTTTTTATCTACCGATTTAGTTCATATTATAGTTTTGTTTAAATAAGTTGAAATCTTTATTATAATATCCAAATAATGTTATCACAACAAAAACCTTTTCATGTACACAAAAAATGCTAAAGCAAAATCATATCCATCGCAATGTCAAAAAGCAATAAGATCTCATGTAGAGCCAAGCCTCTAACTCTACACGCCCAAACTATATAAACCCTAAGTTCCCAAACTCAACACGTTAGGAGAAAATATGGGGCTTGCCCGTTTCGTTGGTTTATTTAGTATTATCCAAACCTGTGTTATGATCCAAAAAATCTTGAGAAAAGGTAGATCTTTGCGGGAGCACTATCGTGCCTCCAGGTATAATTCAAGGAAATCCTTCTATCACTCAATCCTCCTCAAAAGGCTTAAATATAGGATCGATTTAGATCCATTAAATCGGTATCCATCCGATTAATATTCATCATCATCAATTTAAGAGCCACGCTCTTGTCGGTGTAGCATTTTCCATTCTAGTCTATCAAAGACCAATAAGAAGAGAGATAAGTTATAGGATAGATTATAAGTTTTAAAACACAAAAATACATATTTATATTTATGGTAGTTATTTCTTTATTAATTTTATTTTGTTTCTGTATGTGTGCAATAAAGTATTTGTTATGTTATGTTATGTATATACATAACATACATAAAAAACCTATATACGTCCCACTGCTGGGCACAGGCCTCCTCTCAATCAACCAGAGAGGGTATGGAGCATACTCCACCACGCTGCTCCACTGCGGGTAGGTGAAGGTGTTTTTACGGCTAATAGCTAGGACCAATGGCTTAACGTGCCCTCCGAAGCACGGAATCAACTTACTTTTTCAGACAATCAGGTGATTCAAGCCTGAAAAGTCCTTACCAAACAAAGGATAGTCTCACAAAGTGATTTCGACAATGTCCCCATCGGGAATCGAACCCGGACCTCTAGATCGTGAGCCTAACGCTCTTACCACTAGACCACGGAGGCTGTTACATAATAAGAGAAAAAATCTGCACTTAAAACTATACAAAAAATATATTTAGTATTATTTATAAAAATAACTAAGACACGTAAATCATTTTGTGACAGGCTACAGAAGCTGAATACTGAACTCAATCTATTTTCGTAAAATATGTAAGTATCGCCGAACCTTTCACGACCGCTTTTTATGCTAATTAACATAATTAAGAGTTAACAAGTAAGTAAATGAAACATTCTCACGGGTTCCAAATCGTGTCGCGAGGTAACCCTTATTAATTATAAAGACCTCCATGTTAACACCCCTAATGAACGATCCATTACGCCTAAAACCATCTCTTGATTCGTAATAAGTATATTTTTCTTAAAAAAATAAGTGATAAAAATAATGAAGTTCTGAGAAAATTCATTGAGTCGTCTCGTCAACATAATGAAGAAGGGAGATAAATGGAGTCACCATCACTCAAAATATTTTTTTTTTGTGCATGTTTCTTCTATGCTGTTCTGGGAGCAAATAAAAAACATAGAACACGTTCAGCTGCTTCTCTTCCCGGGCATGTCGTAAAAACTGACAGAGGGATTGTGTCCTCTAACATGATGGACTAATGTTATGGGCGATAGGCTGATCCCTTATCACCATAAGGTTCATCATATCCATCTTTGGACTTCGTATCAACACTGGCTGCAAGTTGTCTTTGATTACTTGTGGCACTGCCCACCTCATTAGGGATTACGGGCGTGAGTTTATGTATGTATGTATGGACTCAAGCAGTTGGTGGAAAAAAATAATGAGACAATCAATGGGTTGGTGAACGTTCAGGAACGTTTTTTGTTAAGTGACATGTTTTAATAACCGCCACAGAGAGACTAGGTAAATGTATTTCCACATAACTATAACTTTTTACAATCAAAAAATCACCCAGAAAAATTTTACCTATTATGTTGGTAAGTACATAATAGGTAAAAATAGGTCCTTCTCTCGTGAGGGTTGTGAGTACCGACCTCATTAATCTTGGTGTACTACGAGTATTGAGCCGCCATGGCTCATTTAACAATTATACTAACTTTATTTAAGTAAATAATAGACAAAAAAGATAGAAAGAAAAAAGAAAAGATGAAAAAAGAAAAGAAAATATGAGAATAAGAAAGAAAAAAAAATGATGAAAAGGTGAAATTGAAAGTATCGAACTATCGATATTTGCCACAGTACTTGATACACATCCCTGCGGTGATATCTTACCCTCACACTAGAAGGGATCTTGAGCCCAAATTCAAACACCCACAGTAAGAACATGCTCGCTCCAACTTCGTATCCGGGAGGGGCAGAGAGTGGGCGTACTTAGAGTGGGTATACCTAAGTAGAAGTATTGTTTATTCTATAGTCTATTAAACAAGAAAGAGATGTCTACCATAATACATTAAAGTCAAGGAACTATAATTAAGAAATCTTACCAGCTGGCTTAAATGAAATATATAAGCTCCGTTCCGCTGAGCTCAATGTAAGTGGGTAATCAACGCCACTTCTATACAAATTAACACAAGAACTTCTCCTTTTTACCCGACTGCGGCGAAGCAAAAGAAGGGTTATGTGCTTGGCCGCTGTGTATATAATATGTATATGTGTCAGTAGAAGCTTCTTAATTGCCCAGTGGTTATAGGCTATGTGACGTTACACCCTCTAGAGGACATAAACTGAACCCTATTTTTTTTTACGTTGGTACAGTTGTATTATGTTGGAATTCTATATAATACTTAATTTGCACATTACAAATATGAACATATTACTAGCTTTTATTTGCGGGTTTCTTGTATTTACTCGATAATTACGTTGAATTGATTACTATTGCACAGATATGTTCCGGATGGATTTATCTACAAATCTTACATAAATAAATATTAGAAGCACGTTATCATTAAATAATAATCATTTTATTAATTAAGTTTTTTTATTTATAAATAAGAGTTTTTTTTTTTTTTTTGAATTTGGGATATTTTCGCTTCGTGCATAGTAGACTCGTGTTATTGTATTGAATCTCGGCGATCGTTTATTTGTAGAGATTTAATTATTATATTGACATGTTGTTAATTAATATGTAATAATTTTTTTATTGAATTCTAGGAAATATTTTTAATATTATTATGCAAGTACAATCAAAGAGCAAAAGTTCAGTCACTGAGCCCAGCAAATTATTTGTAAACAGTGGTGAAATGATGAACGATTAGTTGTCAAAATTATAAAATTTGTTTTTGTCTATTACAGAAACGACATGTAACCAGGAGGTCTTAAGTGCAACCAGTTAATTTATTACTTTGCAAGAAACTGATTGGACTTTTGCAGCTTATCGTACATAGCAACGGCCTCCGAGGTCCCGGGTTCGAATCCCGGTGGGGACATATCACACACTTTGTGATCCCTAGTTTGATTAGGACGTTACAGGCTGATCACCTGATTATCCAAAAAGTAAGATGATTCGTGCTTCGGAAGGCACGTTAAGCCGTTGATTCCGGTTACTACTTACTGATGTAGGTAAGTAGCCGTTACATGAGCCATGTCAGGGCCTTTGGCGGCTCAATAATAACCCTGACACCAGTGTTGATGAGGTTGGTAATTCACTTCACAACCCACACGATAGAAGAAAAAGACGGATTTGTAAACTTTCTCAACATGTGCCGAAGATGTATCTCTGTTATGTCTGATGCCCATCTAATTTCGTTGTCAAACAATGTATTTTATCGCTCCCAAAAAAAAAAACAGCAAACGTAAAACGCAAAGTACATTTACGTCTTTAAGAGATCTCTGCCAGCCAACCTTCCTTGGCGGATAATTACATTAGGATTGGAATTCTCGTAAGTAGTTAGTTATCTATATTTATTTTTTTATTTTATAGTTCAGGAAACGTCAAAGATAAATTACCTTTAAGAACTCCTCCAAAAATCCTTTTCTCGAAGTTATTATTCCTTTATGAAACTTTTAATTCCTCTGTGGGTTAATTAAAGATGCAATTAAACTTTGCGTTGTCTTTCTGATGGAAGATACCATGACTACCGAAGCCGCCGTTATTTTTAGATTACTTTTATCGTTAAAAAGTCAACATTTTATGTGGTAATAAAATAGTCAAATCAAATCAAATATCCTTTACTGCACGAAAACAAAACAAACAAACATTTAGCCACAGAACAAATGGGCGGCCTTATTGTTCTGAAGCTATTTCTTCCAGGCAACCACTACCAGGAATCCGCCAAAAAAATGCCTATTAGAAACTGTTAAACAACAAAAAAACAGTCTCAACCAACATTTTATTTTTAAAAGTAACACATGTATATATTTTTGATTTCCTTATTATTTTATTTTTTATTACATTTTATAGTTTATTGATCCACTCGTAATTATAAAAATATTCAAGTAAGGTAAGTACCTAAAAAGTATTTGTAAGCATTGCACACGTACTTTTATATACGCAAATGTTAAATTGCAATATTGCTTTTTAGATGAATTGCTTTGATGTGGCCATTTTAATACCCCTTTTAAAAATCAATAACGAGTTCAGTGGTTTTTAGCTAACTACCCGATAACCTAACCATTACTTCACCACCTCCTCTAGTACTGACGCTACTTTTAAGCTGTTTGCCTTTTGTTCGCGCACTGAACACACTCAATAAGGTTACAACCAGAATCGACTTATTTGTTAGTAGTCTGAGCGAATTTGATAAAGCTACCTTGCAAGTATGCACCGGCGGCGTGCGTGGATGAAACGATTGATGAATGTGGGTGAAGCAAGAGACGTGTGTGAGGATCGAAACAAAAGGTATTCCATTGTTTCTGCTTATCCTGGTGGAAAATACGCGTGGATTTATGTATGTATGTGTATGTTGAATGCACTCGTTGATACTGACTCTGAGCGCACGTTCCCAAGTACAGCGTCTGTATGTATTTAGCTTAATACAGGTTTATAATTATATGCATTACGCCTTAATGTTATGGCTTTTTACTGTAAAGCTTTGCGTAGAACTAAACTGATGAAGTAAACAAAGCGGCCCTAGAGTTATACCCTGCGGCAGTTACTACTAAATATCGGATAACTGACTTTCTAAATAAAGGGCTTGTTTTGTCGGCCATGACTTTGTTTGAAGGAAAACGCAGAACTTTCTGACATTACAATGTCAGTTAAAATAAGCATAATTAACAGCACTGAAACTTTCGTCATTTAAATCGTTAAATCCTCAGAACAGCTTAAATCAATCAGTTATCATCATCATCATCATCAGCCGTACGATGCCCACTGCTGGGCATAGGCCTCCCCCAAGGATCTCCACGACGATCGGTCCTGCGCTGCCCGCATCCAGCGGCTTCCCGCGACCTTCACCAGATCGTCGGTCCACCTTGTAGCGGGCCTACCCACTTAGTTATCATATCGTAACAATACAAAAATGACCTCCTTTTAAGGAAATGATCGCTCATAGATTTCATCGATTGACCAACACTCAGGTTAACGAAAACGATCTAACATAAATATTCCAATGAAAGAAGATATTTTTAATATTAATGAAATATCTTTAGAAGTATTTCACAAAATGTTTCCGATTTATAGATTTAGGTAGATTTATGTGACCTCTGAAAAGATGTAAAAAGGAACAAAGTGAACTGTTCTTCTTCGAGATAAGCCTTTAAGTAGTCACTTAAGCTCTGACCTCTGCGTTTAGGTAAAATATGCGTACTGTTTGAAAAGTTGACATTTCAGCTACTAAAATATGCAATGTTTAAACTCTCGACCACTGGTGTCCAGTGACGTATTATGAATCAAAATGATAACTTTATTTAAAAATATATTACTCTTTCTTGTACAAAACTGTGTATGCGTTTTAATATGTATTAGAGATTTATCAGTAAGTAGCACAATACAATAAATATACAAAAAAAAACAATTTAAAAACGCACAAATTAATAGTGTACCTTGCCTCAATAGACAAGTCAATAAAACAGATTCCAGAATTCAATTCTTTATTCAATAAAACAAACCTAAACAAAGTAATCGATTGAGATTCTATATTCGAAATTTACTTACAGAAGTAAATTGATTAATACAACCCCTTAAATACAATTCAAATGTTCTATGTAAGTATGGGAAAAAATCTCCTTATTATCGATTAAGAACCAATTAACTGACACAAGGCCGTCGTCACCATACTTCAAACGTTGCGACATATTGTGTCGAAGTGGTACTCCGTGCCCGATGAGCTGCTCCGACCACCAGCTAAACCAGACCTTAGGTGCTACAGGATAATAGATGAGGAAAAGCGTTTATATGGGCCTGATCAGACTGGTCACATTGACATTCGTTCTGAATTTTGCACGGTCGAACAACTCTTTTAATCTGCCAGTTGCTTTATGTCTTATTCATCAGTAGGTAGGTAAAGTTTCTGGCAATTAGGACCTAGTGGACTATGTCAAGGGCAGGTCAAAATGTTTGTACACACATCTGTCACCTTCAGAAGAATTCAAAAACATTAAACTTTATACAAAACAAATCTTTGTAATTGAAACATTTATAATACATTATAAGTATACACAATATCATAACATAAATAAAAAGAAATAAATAGAAATAACATTTTGTTTATTGTTTACAGGTACTTAAAACTTTCTTCGTTTGCCTTCACTCAACACTTCATAAAGGTACGAGAATTCCTTTTGCATCTAAAAAGATTGTACTCGTAATCTACATAACCAATAAAACATCTATATCTATTATTATGGTTAAAAAACTAATTAAAATGTTATTTTTGTTACATTACGAGTACCTCAAGTTTTTTTTATAAAGAATTTAGACATGGTTGGCACTCATTGCCTTATTATTTGAAGCTTCAGGCGTAAACAACATTACAAGTTACAGTGTTGTTCCCGACAACTCGTAAAACCTTTACACGGAAAGAAAACCTATCCAATTACTAGAGGCTTTCAGATATCGTATCTAGGAAATACGTAATAAAACTTTATGAGTATAACTTCTACAAGTACCAGTATTGTTTTCAAACTGCCATCCCAAACATACAATAATTTATACTTAATACAAAGTTAAATGTTTTATCGAGCATGAGATATTAAATTATAATTTGTTGAACTAAAACATCGCAAGCGAAAATTATAGTTTTAACAGATTCACGGGCAGAGAATTCTAGCCCATTTTTATTAGAAAAGAGGAAGCGAAACGCTTTCAAAGAGGTGGTAGGATATTAACGACATAGGGGTGAGTTCTCAGCTTAGGTATTTTTGCCCGAAGATGGTAAGGGGGTGATGGAATTAACTCGTGTGATTCCAACGCACAATACAATCGATAGACAAGCATCAATACACTGGTGTTCGAGGCTGAAACTTTTCCTCAACCAGTGGGCTTAGCACCGAAAACGCGCGACTCTTTCTCGCCTCGACATTATATCACCCGTCACACTCTCACAGTACTGCACAGAAAGAGACAGATGATCTCTGTCGTGGCGAGTCGCGTGCTTACGGTGCTAAGCCCGCAGAGCAGGATCGTTGATGAGCCTCTTGGCATGCTTCTTCACAGAGTTCAAGATAACAAACTGATATTTAGAGCACTAAGCCTATGTTTATCTATCTCTGCTCTGTACCTAATTAACGGCATATGCACTTAAGTGATAAATATCTCTCTCCTTGATATTATTAATCTCATAGGATAAAGAAGATTTTGTTACGTTTGGAATATTCTATCAATATTTTTTTATTATTATCATTAAGTAAATAATGAATTTACTTATGTCTATGGTATAATAATCTCATTCAATGAAAGATACTATTTTGATGTTGCAATATTTGGACTCTCATATCTTCAACACTTGATTTGATAAGAAGGCAGTTCACTGATTTTCAATAAGATCCAACATTAAACCGCAATAAAAGCGGGTTGGAACCCTTTACGTGCTTTTAGGGCTTAATTTCGTGGAAACGACGAAGAGGATACATTCAAGAGGTGAGACGCTATCTGAACCCCTTCAACCCAAATTTATCAGCTGAGTGCACTTTACCGAATCTACATTCTTGAACCCTTAGTATTAAGTATTCAATATTGGAAGCCTAGTGATTGATTGAGGCCATTAAATATTAAGAAAATAAATGGTTAGTAACAATATCGAATACTTAACATGTACAAGTTATTTTATTAACGCCTTCAACTGCTTGTCTTCCCGGGAGTGCCGTGAAAACCTACAGGTGTACGCCTTGTGCTCTATAAAGATAATTATAAACACTCTACAAGAAGAAAAATATAAGTCATGCTATTCAAACAACACTGAACAATTCATAAAGAAATACCATTAAACCCACGTAGAAAATAATTTTCAATATTATGAATAAAGTATTTTTCGAGTATATTCATATCAATACGATAGAAAATAAAACAAAAATATCTTTACATATCCCTTCTACGCTTGTTAAGCCCACCCATGATCGTATAGGTTTACGTTTCCATACTCTAGCAGGGTTCGATAAGGTTAGAGGTGAATACATACATTGGGAGGAATGTGCCCCGCACACCAGGCACAGCATGCTTTGCTATTAGTGTACCTTCATGTATGTGACGAGGCATGTGCTACATTAGTATAAACACATAGTAATGCGTGCGGCGCACGACTTGCGGTGCACATGCGTCCCAATGTTGCATCCACCTAGATGTATGCAAGCGGTTAAGGTTACACGACCATTATCATACCGGTATGAAATAACGGTACCGATTTTCTACCGGTATGATAACGGCAGCGTAACCCTACCTAACGTTTTCAAGTCCTGTTCTACAGAACACAGTACTCTCAACTAAACTAACAATGATCTTCCTCGCGTGGGATGCATGCAGCAGACTACACATCCTACTTAACAACAACATAAATTCTACTATAATAGGTAGTTCAAAGCATTGATATGGTGCATTGACCGAGTAAGCAAGTAGGTAAGGGTACCTATTATCAAATTCGAACGATATCGCATGGATTTCATCGCTCAAAGTTACTTCGATCAATCTTTAAATAATGAAGCACGTAAAACCATTTATGTTCAATTTATCCCAATATCATCCCATTGCTGGGGGCTTCTCATAGATCGAAGTTCGCAAAAGAGCATCCAAGGTTAGTTAGTCCAATCTAGTTTCGCTAGTAAAAGGAAATAGAAAAGCTCTACTGATATTAAAACTCAATACTCAACTGGTACTTACACGACGTAAATTTCATACAATACATCGTATTGATAACATAAGAGATTCAGTGTATCGGAATAACGTCTTTTCACCAATTCAATTGAACTTCATCCTTTGTTTTGACGACGTTAAGATCAATATAACAACTTCCTTCACATTTACAATTTTATAAAGTTATTCGTCCAATACTAGTCGGTACTTACAACAACTAGAGAGGTAAGATATATTCGCATACGCGTTACTTTTTCTAATATTTTATGTCACAAGTGCGGAATAAAATATACCTACCTAAGTTCAAACATACATTGGAGATGGACATAATAATAATAACATTTGATATTTGATATTCGTAGAAAAATACCGAAAGTGACAAAACTTAGGATTTAGTGATCAAGGTCAATGGTCACAGGGTGAGCGATCTTGAAAGAAATAATACCAGAAACCATAAAAAGTAGATTTCCCATCAAGGTACTTCAGTCGAGATTTCGTACACGAGTTTCATGTTTTATAATTACATTAAGGAATATCGGTACTCATGAGCAATATAAAATTACCGTCACGTTTAACAGGCGTCATGGTTTATTTGAGCGCTTAATCGCGAATATCCATCGCAACAAAATTATCACCCAATAGTCAAATGAGATATTTTTTTTACAAAACGTCATAACGAAAGTTTTCTTTAAGAGTTTGTATGGAAATACTGTCCTGTGACATCATCAATAAAAACGTTCAAACATTGTCATGAATAAAGTCCAAAAAAGTCTTTGACTAGCTTCTATTTTTAAATTAGCATTGATTATTTCTTTGATCCAGGCAAATACCCTATTCATTCACTACATCACTAATATCACAGTGTAGCAATAAAGGGTAGCTCGAAAGACCTTTCTTGGAGTCTGCTTTGAAAATTGAATAAGTTTCGCCAAACAAAACGAGCGCCGTGGGGAGTGATATGCCCCTGTGCGGGCATGCTCAACTTTGCAAGATTGTTCTCCGAAAGACTTTGAATTGATAATGCCGAATTCTGAATAGACTCCTCATATATGAAGCTGCTTTATTGAATGGGTGTCTTGTAAACTCTTTTGACGGTTTTGGGAGGATGTTCGCAGCATTGCGTGAGAAGGTGTATGATTTGGTGTTATAAATCAAAGCTAAACAATAACTTACCTACAATAAAAAGGTAACAGAAGCAAAGAGTATGATGATTAACCTTTAAAAAACTGTACCTTAAAATAATATTTGAAGTGTTTATTTATTTATTTCAGCTAAGAAACGCACCCGGAGTATTTCTAGCCAACTTTACCCTTAAATATAAATTTATCATAATTAATAATAAATCAAATTCTGTATAAGTTTTTAAGTTATCATTTAGTTTTCAAAATAATAATAATTTTTCAACTTAAAAATTTAGGCTTAGACCACCATTTTAACTTCTGTAATTACAAAGTGATATAAAATTAATAAAGTTTTTGGCACAAGACTTTTATTAAAATAGAGCTTTATTTGGGAACTAAAGCAAAGTTTATTTTTGAGGAATTGAGATTAACTCAATTTTATAATTCATGTTACCAACGAATTAAGCAAAAAGCTTTTTTTATTTTCTTAGAGAATCATTTTTCGATCATTTTCCTTTGAATAAGTAATTCAAATTACACTAGCAATCACAATGTTGTCAGTAAATATATATTTTTTTACCTATTTCTTAAATATTGGAACGTTTCTACATATTCCTAACAATATTCAACACAAAGCTGAAAGTGAGGCATATTAGGTATTCGTCAGTAAAAAGTTGTTACTTAGAACTCAGAAAGTCGTTTTAAATATCAACTTATAAAAACGCAGTCACCGACGTAGCCTTGAAACCTTAAAAATTGTAAGAAAGCATAACTGCGTCACCCTCTCGCCTCCACTCGTCTTGAGGTCGAGTACTGTTCGAAGCGTCTGTTTCAGCATTATTCTTCTAAAACAGTACTTATGCCTTCATTCATTCGACGACCACTTACATTTTCTTTCTTGTGAAGTGGGGATCTCATTACTGACGGATCAACCGTTGTCGTCGTCAACTTGTCGCGGCGTGACAAATCGTCGCGTTCCTAAACATAAGCTTTGCCTGTCCTCAAAACTTTTGTTGTCGGGCGTTACAAAATCCTTTTCTTTTTCATTCTTTTGGTTGTATATCTTGCTGAATTAATAAAAATGGATATTTATTTCTTACACCACAAACAAAACAGTTACTTTTTACAAGTACATTACAAAAACAAATCTTACAGCTAAAATAACAATTTTACAAACAATAATAATAGAAAAAACAGAGCACAATAAAACAACAATCTATTCAAACAAGCATCAGGGGCCCCTGTACAAAAGTGCCCATAATGCTGGTCGCATTGCCACGCTGAAATAATAAAACTTATAACTCCAAGCCTATCTCGAATGAACCATTATGTCAGAAATCCGCTTGCACATGCTTTTGGCATTCATGATTTAAAAAGGTTTGTGAACACTGTACTGTAACAGATTACCCATGACAACATCCATCATATAAAAAACGATGACCCCATATTTTTTTCACAATAGCAAATCACGCGTAGATCGTTTTTTAGCTATCTTTAATATTATATTTTCACCGATAAAAAGTGTCTTTACAAAACCGAGCTTCGAGTGCTTTAAGTGAAACCTTCTCAAATACTCTTATAAAAGTTTGATGAAGCAATTCTTTTGTCAATGTATCGATTGACGATGAAGCCGAAGTCTGCACAATGACTGGGGTTACACCAATAAAAACGGGATTGTTGAAAAATACTTACGTTTTTAAGAACTTTTGGGTTTTCGTACCCAGTTTTGTCTCACAGCTAGGCTTCAAATGGGAGCTTCCACTTCTGTCTTAAGCGATTTCTCTCCATTCCGGCTCAAACGCGCATCCAGGTCATCTCTCCATCGCTTCCCGGGTCTACATCTGCCTCTACATCCAAGAGGTGTCCACTCCGTAAGAGTTTTTGCTCACCCATCATGCTGTATTTTGCACCCGCTACCACAGATGGTGTTTCTAACACGAACTTCTTCTCACGCAGTATACTGTATAAATAAATAATTAAATAATATTTGCCTTTAATATTCTAACATAGATTAACTAACAGACAGCAGTCATAACAGCAGGTAAAGGATAGTACGCATTTTTTTTTTTGACGTGACTTATTGTAGATATGCCGCATGGTATTAACTACGCGGACGCACAAATCGTGGCTGATTTTGCAAACTGACGTATCTGCAATGTTTTGCTAAAACAATTTGTGTCTCATTGACAACAGCAGGAGGTGCAAATCAGATTCGCCAACAATTTCAGATATGTCAGTTCGCGACATAAGCAACGAAATGGGGAGCGCCGAGGGCTTTCACCCGGTACAAAATTTAAGACAACATAATTCATTTATTTCTATTTATTTATTTATTTCTATTTTTTTTTATTTATTTTTTTTCCATTTTTTTTTATTTATTTTTTTATTTTGGTGCAATAAAGTGTATTTGTATTGTATTGTATTGTAATCATTTATTTGCAATAAAAATGCTACAGTTTGCGGTTGTTCAGCATTTAACATTTGGTCTACATTTTTAGTTATCAACAGGCCTAAGAGAGCCCATTTGGACGCGAACTTCGGCATAGGACATCTTCTGAGAGGATATTTGAAAGAATTAATCGACCTTAGTGGGTCTATGGCGATAAGCGGTAAATGAAGGAAATCGTCGATCACGCCGGCGGGGTCGGTATAGGGGTAACGATGGATAGACTCTAGTATACTTACCTACTATTCTGAAATCAGAAGTGTTTTTTTCATGTTTTTTCTCCCATCTGTCTTTTTTCTCGCATTATTTTTTTCCCTTTCTTTTTCGTACAATTTCACTCGCAGCTCAGTTAACAAGCATAAGTGTTTGAACGATAGGTTCGTGTAAATTTGTAAAAATATCCTGTTTTATCCTATACACGTGAGTAAGTAAAGGTTGCTTTGTATTTGAATCGTACTCGTAAAGATACACAAACGTCTCTGGTTTGTATCAATATTTACTTTGCTTCTACTTGGAATGATATTTTTAAGAAAGAAAGAAATTATTTATTGTTACGCATGTACGAAAAAAGTGTTTGTCAAAATTATCATTAAGTTTATAGAGTCAAGTTTCGACGATTCAAAGTGCACTTTAAATCGTCATTTTTTACATAACGAATGACACATTCGCCTAAAACTACTGCAGCTTCCCAACCTGCATAGTCGGGGAAAAGAAGCTGCAAGAAAAGCCTCGCCACAGGGCTTCAGACGATCTTTTTAAAAATAAAATACTGTTATACAATTTTTACAGTTCACTGTTATACAGTTCCCAGACAGCTAATCCCCTGCATTCATATCTTCATATTACGCGATTAAATTAGTCGATCATAAAATAACTTTAATAATTTGTATTGTCCCGTTCCTGGATGCATCTTTCTACCCTTTACAGTTGAATAGCCCATTTTTTTGTTTTGTCACAAACGAAGCGTATGTGTGTTCTCAGAAGACTCTATGAAGCCATTCCCTATTTAAAAGGGCAAATCAAGTGTAACAACGGCATTACAAATTTGAAAGTCAAATAGATAAAAGTCAAGACGAGACCGCCAAGTTCCCGTTTTTATAACATTAAGCCACTTAACTTTCAAAACGCCTTAAGTTAATAGCCGTGATTTGGAGGGGAATATTTATGCAGAATTATTCAATTTGCAAAATTTGTTCTTCGTAAAGGTAAAAAATATGCATTCAGTTGTTTTTCTGGGGTTTTTCTTTTTCTATTCCGCTCCGTTTTTGCAGTTTTTAGCGAATTATTATTACCAACTTTTGTAAAAGGCATCTTCATAGATCGTCAAATTACCGTCTCTCCCAGAGTCTACCTTAATTTTAATATCTATAACCGTGAAATAATATGGAGTATTAAGTATATTTAGATCCGAGTTTATTTATTTTTTCTTTAGAAAAACAATACGCCAAAACAACAATGAGTTCTAAAATATCAGTAGCTCTCCTTTCGGAAACAGATTTTGTGACCAAAATCAAATGATTTAATTATCTAATTTCAAACAAACTTTGAAGAAACCTTATAAACACAATCCAGCTATTGAACAAAATCGATTCATTGCCAATTAAGCAGCTTATTTTATTAATTAAATAATGAAGATTCTCTTTCAAGTAAAATGAACCGTTAATTATAGATATGGTTAATTTAATAAATTGTGATTGAACTGGGTTTTAGGCCTACGTGTTTATTAATAATGACATTTTAATCTAGTAACTTTATAACATAAATAATAAATCGAAAAAACTAACCATTATAAATATGACTCTGTATTATATACGTACTTACATTCATAATTAACGTATTCTTCCATAAATCCTTAAAAAAAAACTCTCTGAAAAATGTTACATTTCATTATACCTGTACCATTTTTAGGTTAAAATAATAAACGAACATGCGACGCGTCATCAGGGTCGTAACAAATTAAATCAGCCATTTTTAAAGCGTTCCCTAAAACCTTTCATGTGAAAACATGTGAAGTTCAAAAGGGATGCTGTCAAAATAGAACGACCCGTGTAAACACAAGGTACCTATATTTTTCTTAAAACTTCCATAATCCCCAAAAAATTATACTGTACAGTTTTTCAAACATTACAGCCCCTTTTTATCAGCTTATTTCTACTACGATTATTCTTATTGTTGTTTCCCTAAACATCTGCTTTGATGGTCAAGGCAGTATAGCCGTTACACCACAAAATCATCCTGTACGCGCATATAAAATATAGGTATTTCCAAAAAAAGATATGTGTTGATTCCTCAGAAATCAGAATCATTTATGCAACGTAATTATCATGGATAAACTACCTGAAGATCAATGTATCATTTTTGAATTTTCGTCATTTCGCAAGGTGTTATGGCCGAGGAGAAGAAATAACAAGAAACTGCAACAGCAACACATCTTTTAAATCAATGAGGGTATACTTTTCAAGTTATTTAATAACTAGAGGAACACATTCAATACCAGACATTTTTATCATTTAGGTAGTCATTAATCTTATAATAAGCTTTTTTACATTAAGTAAGCTTCACATGAGCTTTAAATTTATTTTCTGACAAAAATATTGTCTGGTATTTTATTGTTAAAACGTACATATAACCCCAAAAAAGATGATTAGAGGTGATATGTAAGTCGTATATGTCAGTATTTAACCATTATTACATTTGATGAATTATTTATTACATTCAAACGTAACAGAACTATTGTTTTGCCTGTAACCACCCACCACAAATGATAATGTAATTGTAAAGTGCTTTCGGTGAATTATGCTATCGGCCGAAAGTGCTCTCAATGTTCAGTTTGATCGACGGACGATGATTCGCTAAACCTTTGGTAACTCTATGCACATTAACACTTTCATGGACACTAATCACGGGTCATTGATCTTTCATTCATAATAGACAATAGGACACTTGGGATCGAAACCACAGTCATTAGACGTACTAATCTTAAAGATGTCAATTCAGTGTTCGATTTAATAGAAACAGACAAAGTAAGGTATAAGATATCGTAATATACAATCTCGCGACAGCAAACACTTCAGAACCCCGATACCGACCCCGCCGGCGTAGACGATGATTTTCCTCATTCAGCGCTTATCTCTATCGACCCACTACGGTCGATTAATTCTTTCAAATATTTTTCCTCTCAGACGACGCCCTGAGTCGAGGTTCGCGCCCAACTGGGCACCCTCGGGCCTGTTGTCTTAAATTGTGTACCGGGTGAGAGCCCTCAGCGTTGCGGCAAATTTACAATAAGTCACGTCAAAAAAAGATATGATATCATCATGACCATCTCCGCGTTATTCCGTTTTCACGGGGTCTGCTTATGTAACCTGAAAGTCTGACAAGTCCGGTATTTTATTAGAAGTGACTGTCTGTCTGACCTTCCGATCCGAGGGAAAAACCAGCCGAATACAGGTTAGGTCACATACCTCCGAGTATGAGGTATGTTATAAACATGTAAAAATGCCGAGGTTCTCAATTCATAGACTAGTGAACTTAAATACGTGTGTGGGCGGACGTGTAGGTGTATACGTGGGTATTCGTGCATTTCTTAATATATTTGTACGCACTTACATCCTTATTATTATACCAAAGTAAGATCGGAATTTCCTTGGAAATTCGACGCTAAAAACGGTTATAATAATTATTTTCATTTTTTATTTTATAGATTTTACTTGTTAAATTAAGTAAAACATCACGTTAGCTAATGTGACAGAGTTAGTGGTACCCCTTATATACTCACACACAATCTAAAGATGAAACATTATTAATTATCTTCAACGTCGACATACCGGAACGATTACAGGTGTTAAGTAACTATGGAGTCAGATTTAAGCTGCGCTTACTAAACCTTGTTCGTCATTTGTTTAGCAGAATCTATAAATTCCAACTCCGTATCATGAACTCTCAAAAGGACTCTTTTTGATTCGCGTGTGAAAATATGTATGTAGCACATCAGAACTTGAACGGCCTCCGTGGTCCAGTGGTTGAGCGTTGGCCTCACGATCCGGAGGTCCCGGGTTCGAACCCCGGTGGGAAGATATCACAAAAATCACTTTGTGATCCCTAGTTTGGTTAGGACATTACAAGCTGATCACCTGATTGTCCAAAAAGTAAGATGATCCGTGCTTCGGAAGGCACGTTAAGCCGTTCGTCCCGGTTACTACTTACTTATCAGTAAGTAAGTAGTAAGTAACTTACTGATAAGTAAGTAGTAAGTATTACATGAGCCATGTTAGGGGCCTTTGGCGGCTCAATAATAACCCTGAGACCAGGGTTGATGAGCTTGGTAATTCATCTCACAACCCACAGGATAGAAGAAGATCAGAACTTGTCATTTGCAAGATGAGACAGGTATACGCATACATATATTTTAGCACGTGAGTGCGGACGGATCGAACGATCGGGACGACCGATAAAAAAATACGGGCCCAATTTAATGTTGCTGAACGCACAACGCATGTAAGTAAGACCCGATATAATATTATTAGCACATAACAGTAAATTAAACGGACAGTTTGTGGTATAGCTATTACTGTTCAGTTCATTAAATTTCCTACGAATATTTGACACATTACTACATGAACATTTCAGAACATTGGCTGAATTTCGAGGAAAACTCTCGACATTATTCTAATAACTTATTGCAGGAGCTCATTTCTATATGAATAAATTGTGTAACTGTGTGGCGTCGTGTCGTTCGAGTAAATTGTACAGCCTAATTGACGTCTTTTTGTTGTCAAATCTATTATACCATCAAATATAAATGTTTAATGCTATTTACCTACTATTCATCATATTTCATATACATAAACCTAACCTAACCTGCGCTATAAAAATAGACTGTGTACAGTACCACATAGCACAGCTCTACTGCACAAAAGTATCTTAGGTCTAGCTCCTAAGATCTTCAATAAATTGCCTGAACGTATGACATGTTTAGATCTAGAAAATTTTAAGAACGTGTTACATGCACTATTGACAAATAAAGCCTATTATAACATCCATGAATACCTAACGGATAATAGTCTTATATAATATACTTGTATCTTTAGCTTTAAATTGATATCTCTGCTTAAAATCCTATTGTATAAATTGTTGAATTTAATAGTAAGTACTTAAATAATAAGCCACTATTTGTATGCCTACTAACAGGCTGAATACAGAGATTGTAATAACTTTATGTAACACCTTTTGTATACCTGTATTCACAAATAAAGATTTTGATTTGATTTGATTTGATTTGATAAAATCACAGTACCACCTATTACGTTGGTAGAACAGAAAGCTCGGTGAGGGGTAAGTACTCTTAGCTACTTAGTTCATCATGCGACGAAGATACTACCCTAATTGAGAATATACTTAATCACGAGCTTAAGTTAGAGGAGCTCGGTGGCGCAGCCAGCGGTAAACGCGCTCGGTCTGCGATAGTTGAAGTAAAGCAACTTTCGCAAAGGCCGGTCATAGGATGGGTGACCACAAAAAAAAAGTTTTCATCTCGAGATCCTCCGTGCTTCGGAAGGCACGTTAAGCCGTTGGTCCCGGCTGCATTAGCAGTCGTTAATATCCATCAATCCGCACTGGGCCCGCGTGATGGTTTAAGGCCCGATCTCCCTATCCATCCATAGGGAAGGCCCGTGCCCCAGCAGTGGGGACGTTAATGGGCTGATGATGATGAGCTTAAGTTATGTTGTGTTATGTTATAAAATCATAGAGTTTCATCCGTAATCAGACCCACAAATTGTTAAAAGATAAGTTCCAGACTATATATTAGTACCTATTCAATGTTATAAATATGATAAGTGTAATGGGCAACAGGACTCGCCGATACCGATCTCCTTCAGCAGTTACCGCTATCGGCCCACTAGGGTCGATTAGTTCTGTCAAGTACAACCCTCTCAGACGATTCCCTGAGCCGAGGTTCGCGCCCAACTGGGTACGCCCAGGTGACAAAAAGTGACGTCAAAAAAACTAAGTGATCCTATAAGAGATCTTATTTAGTGAGACGTAATTTGCAACTATAACTGCAACTATTATTTATAACTGTACCTAAATTTATGCACAACAAAAATCTTTATCTTTTATCTTTAGAGTTTCGTTTTTCCTTTTGAGGTTCGGAACCCTAAAAACAGTAATAACTAATTAGACGAATGAATAACCAGTTCATTGTCTATTCTATAATCAGTCCGTCGAGTAAGTAAGCGCTTGATGCCCTTTCTACAACATGTCATGCCATCCTGTTATCGTCTATAGCCATGCATCGTAGTACGCTATAATTTATTTTTTATTGTAATTCAACATTCAAAGCGGGTCGTGGGCAGTCACGACCGGTCGATTCGATAAGTTGAAAAAATCGTATAAATAAACATTTTTGAAGTTAATTAACGAGTCAAGTGTAGTACGGTCACGAGCATTAATTATGTATACACTTTGGTACCATGTCTCATTAACTTTTTTGCCAAATTAAACTGTAAGTCTCACTAAATGTCAAATATGTTAGTGCGACAGAGTCCTAAAGTGGGTACATTATATTGCTCATGACTGTATCCACAAACAAACCGTGTGTTTACAAATTCATGTTTGGATCATAGATGTTTTATCACGTGCTCAGCGGTGAAGGAAAACAATGTGAGAAATGATGCAGGTATGTGACCTAACCTGTATAGGGCTGGTTTTCCCTTCGCGGGTTGGAAAGTCAGACAGGCAATTGCTTGTGCAGAAAACCAGACCTGTCAAGTCTTCAAGTTTGGTATACGGCCCTGGGGAAATAAGGGATGACGATGAGTATAAAGAAACCTTGAAGCTAAATATATTGTTACTTTAATAAGAAGGCGCTAGTGTGCACTATCGGGATGTTCTAGCTCATTAATTCAGTTGCTTCGTATTATCGGCGTCTAGAATGTGGTAGCGCTTAGTTTCCAACTCATTGGGCTTTTAGCAAATACCTATCTTTTGTAGCTTAATGGCTTAATGAACGAAGCTGCTGTGAAGTGACTTGTCTTTTTTTTATTAGGTATGATTTCTTTTTTTTCTCTTGCAAGTTGTATTTAATTACTTGGGGCTCTACGTGAATGGGCGTAAATTTAAGTTTGTGTGTTTTTCGGATGGTAATTATTTTTCAGTGTAACAAACACAAACGGACGCTTAGGAATCTCAATAGTAAAAGTCATGACACCTTTGCTAATCTGGTTTTTGTGGCAAAGTTCACTTTCGTGGCCTACGTTTTTGAGTGGATACCGAGTTATAATCTCTTTTGTTTGAAAAAATAGGTACGCTAGAGTTATAGTTTATAAAGATAAAACATAGATACTTAAACTACCTTTTTCAAACTTCAAAAATGATGTTATGTAAAAAAATTGAGTATGTAATTTCACGTCATACCGAAATCTCAAATATTATTGGCAGTCAACAAACTAAATCCGAGGAAATAAGAAACAAAATATTCGCAATACTCTAATTTTAATTTTGTGAACGGAACGAGGAAGAGAATTCAAATTAAATTTAACTTTCATGGCAGGTCGGCTAGTTACGAGCGGTTGAGTGCGCAAAGCCGCGCGACATTCGACCGGAAACTGGCACAGTGACAAGTACTGGCTACATTATAGCTTCCAACCTTCGTAGCATGCTCCACGCATATCGCGCGATATAGCTTTGCGAAAAAAAGTATTTTTATTCATCTATGTACACTCGCTTTTATACACTTTTCGTAGGTAACGGTCCACCTATATAGCCCAAGAAAAGTAGCTACAAGAAAAATCTCGACACAGAGCCCTAGACGATATTTTTATTTTTGTGTGATAGTTTACTTATTAATTTTGAAATTGTTATTTCTTTTAGTGTTTTTCATGTTATTTATAGTCTTATTTTTCTTTTTGTTTCTTTTTTTTCATTCAATGTTTATTTTTGTTGTATTAGTTTGTATATTGTTTTCTCGTCATACAGCGCATTGGGCCATACTGTAATGGTATGTACCTTAATAAATTCTTTATTTTCACAAATTTTAGTTACATCGTGGCCGAGACCTCCCATTAAGTTAGGATACTTGTGGCGGGGAAATAAATAAATCTTTTTGTCAATTGATATATGGTGGCATGTCTATAACTGTCACTATCGTTTGTCGTTTCCGGCCAAGTAGTTAATGTCATTTGCGGCAAACGTCAAAAAAATTGTTTGTCGTAATCGCTTGTTACTTAGCAAATGTCTGTTACAATAATATCATGTAGTTAGTTATCTACCAAGCTATTCTACTGGTTGCATATTCGTTGTAATAAGCGCGGCTGGCTGCTATATGCAGGTGCTCCGAGGTTGCTTTTCATTGTATTAGCTGCGATAGGCTATTTGGCGTTTAACGTTGTGTAAAGGTACCGTTCATATTGGACAAGTTACGTAAAACATACAACATACTTACATAGCTTATATACGGATGGGCATGGCGGGGATTGGAATTTATAACCTAACCAACAAAAAACTACTTGAATACAACTTTATACTTACCTTCGTAGATAAAATAAAGGTACTCACATACCTACACCCTATGGTGTAAACTAAGTTCGAGGGGGTCGAGGTAAACGTAGCTCAGATGCTGGTGGGGGGCGGAGAGTTGCCGTTCTATACTTAGTATTATTCCTTCATCATCATCATCATTTCCCGGTGGGAAATAGGCGTGAGTTTATGTATGTATCATCATCATCAGCCTATTAACTTCCCCACTGCTGGGGCACTGGCCTTCCCTATGGATGGATAGGGAGATCGGGCCTTAAACCATCACGCGGGCCCAGTGCGGATTGATGGTTGGTTGGTATTATTCCTTATTATAGAATATAAGTATACATATAATAAGGAATAATAAAATAAGATGATCCGTGTTTCGGACGGCACGTTAAGCCGTTGATCCCAGTTACTACTTACTGATCTAAGTAAGTAGTCGTTACATGAGCCATGGCAGGGGCCTTTGGTGGCTCAATAGTAACCCTGGCACCAGGGTGGGTGAGGTTGGTACTCCACCTCACAACCCACACGATAGTAGTAGACCGTATCGTAACAAATACAGAGGGGGATGATTCGACTCATGATTCAGAGTTAATGTCAAGTGTAATTTTCCTTCACAAAAGTATTAATATGAAAACAAATTTAAAAAATTATCATGTATTTTGCGACGGAAAATTCCACTTGATATGAACTCCGAATCATCTCTCGCAGTATTCTGTACGATGTTACTTTCACCCTATATATAATATTTTAGATTAAGCTATACTTTTTCATATAAAAATATGGGTTAATAAGGAGCCGAAACAAATATTGAACTAAGTTAAATCCCTAGTCACAGCACCAATTCGCCGAAAACTAACATCGTCACTATGCTGACCTTTCTCATGAATAGAATTTATAAAGGGTTCTCGTAGGACGTAACTTATGAAATGACCTAGAAAATACGGTCAGCTACGTAGAGAACAAAGGATCACAACGGATTCCGTGGCAGATCACATCTGACTGTTATTACGAGAATAGAACCTACTTATTACAAAGCAAAGTATCTAAATAAAAAAAAACATTTTCAAGTAACTTAACACATAGATGGTTAGTACCTCTACACAGTAGAATTTTAAACTTTTGAATAAGGTACTAGGTACCTACTTAGTGATAGATCGTTGGGTTCGCGATCCGGAGATCCTCTGTTTGACTCTCGATTAGGACATAATTATCACAAGAAAGCACTTTGTGATCCCTAGTTTGGTGACCAAATCAGGGGCAGTCTCACTAAGAGATTCTTTTGTAAGACGTATCCCCATCAGGAATTGAATCCAGAACCTCCGGATCGTAAGGCTAACGCTCACCCGCTGGAGCACGGGCATAGAATAAGGAATAATACTACGTATAGAACGGCAACTCTCCGCTCCCCACCAGCGTCTGAGCTAGGTTTTCTTCACCCCGCCTCGGAACATAGTTTAGACTTAATCGTATGGTGTCAGACGTCACACACACAGATGCGCGTGCACGAAACGTCAGTGTGTGCTGTCTGTGCAAAACGAGGTTGTTTGTATGAAGTGTCCGGGGTGTGTCAAGGGGCCGCTCTAAATGCCGTCAAAAAAAAATGTCATCACAAACGTAGGACCCGCAACGAAACATTAATACCTATACCCGGTCTAATTCAGTCAAAGCAGCAGACAGCCATTAGTCATTCTGCTTTAGTAATTACATTAACCACGAACGGTTTTATTTTCTCTTTTTAATTCTTCGGTGGTTCATTTAGCTCGAATGTCGTTAGTAAGCGAGCTGTAGTAATCAGTTATATCTCAGCGTAACTTGGTTTCATTAATTTTAATGTTTCATTCAAACTTATATTTATTTTTTTACTTGGACGTTTTGCTTCTATGCTGTTCTGGGAGCAAATAAAAAACATAGAAAACGTTCAGCTGCTTGTCTTCCCGGGCATGTCGTAAAAACCGACAGAGGGATTGTGTCCTCTAACATGATGGACTAATGTTATGGGCGATAGGCTGATCCCTTATCACCATAAGGTTCATCATATCCAGCTTACGACATCGTATCAACAGTGGCTGCAAGTTGTCTTTGATTACTTGTGGCTCTGCCCACCCCATTAGGGATTACGGGCGTGAGTTTATGTATGTATGTATGTACGTTTTTATCTATATACTTTACTTACTAATTTAAAAGCCACGCTCTTGTCGGTGTAGCATTCTCCGTGCTACTTTGTTTATATACCGATAATACCGATATATAATATATATACAGGGTGTTAGTGACATTGCAACGAAAAAAACATAGAAAGTCTATTTTATTGTACTAAAAACAGTGGTAGGTGTTTTTCTTGTCGCAAATGTTTAATTAAGATTTTGAGTTTTTACTGCGCCGCAATGTAAATCAAACAACGCGAACAGATGTCACTAACATCTGGTGTATATATACTTTTTGTTATTATTGTTTTTAAATTAAAATATTTTTGATATTGTCCTTCTACATGACATGACACTACGATCATTATTAGGTAGTTACTAATCAGATTTATGATAATTTATGACTGCTGATTTTTTATTAAATCCAACAACCCTCTTGTCGACAAAGGTGCTTCGAAAAGCGATATAGACGCCTATTAAGCATTCACAGTTATTGTTAGGTTTTTAATTTACAAAGTAATATGATAAAGAATGCTATAATTTAATTGAACAAAATTACAAACCATTATTTCCATCATGAATTCCCGTAATAATTTTCGTACAACACCCTACAATTTACATAAGTTATGACGGCTGACTGTATTCACGAAAATGTTATTAACATATTCCTGTATTCGACGTCATCAATTCAATGTAGTGACTGAATTTTAATATCGTTCGTGTTTTCATGTCGAACGGTACGAACAAAAGACACGATCATTTTGATATTTAAATGATTAGAATTTTCGTATTAGTAAGGCGTAATAAAATATGAGAATATTCCCTTATATTTCGCACATTTACAAGCGTTTGGATACATAGAGTTTTTCAAAAATATTGAATGGATATCACTACTCTTTTGTTATTGTTAACCGGAAACAAAATCCTTCACATCCACAAGAAAATAAATTGAAGTCATGTCTTTGAGTTTGTGTACATTTATACCTTTAACGCGTTAAATCGTATAATAAAGGTTAAACCGTGGCAAAAAAGACATACTTAAAGCAGTTCGTAATCAAAGAGGATTGTGACTGTAGTATCCTTCTCTAACTTGCTTGTGACTTGGCTACTAGTTTTTGATTTATAACAGAGAAAAATCCGATAAATAAAGAGAAGATAAAAGTACTTAGTTTAGAAAGGTTCATTAGTTTTATCAGTGCAGTGCTCTACAGCGCGTCGCCCCGAGCGAACATCTCAATGGAGTTTTTCAAACTCAATCCAGTGACGGCGGTAAGACGTAATTATTTTCTTATTTACTTTTTCACGTGATTTGTAAATACTACTGCAGATTTAAATTGTATTCTGAGATAATAAAAAGGATAAAGATTGTTTAAACGCCGATTTATTTGTCCCTAATAACTTGATAAAAATAAAGTTTGAATTAATTTGCACATGTGACAATAAATTGAAACAAGCTTACTCAAATATTTCAATAGAACCAAATAAAAATAAAGGTATAGATAAAAGATGTTTAATCCTAATATATGAGACTTAAGCCATTTTTTTAATTAAAATCCCCTAATGTATTTCATCAAAAATATTTATTTTAAAGCGTCTTTAAAACCAGCTGGAACCTTATTTTTCGCGTTTCCATCATGAGCCAATCGACAACCTATTTCTAAGAATCACGCTGCGAAAAATCTGCTCGATCAGAATCTATTTAGTTAAGGCGAAGAGACGACCCCATCGAAATAGATTTCATGATAGATTTCAAAAAGTGGATTCATTCTGAAGGGTCATGTATGAAAATTTTCAAAAATGTTTTATTACTGTCTTGACCTCCAAGACCTGTTAAAACAGGGAATGCACAGCACTCAGAATATCACCTACGTAAGTAATACAAAAGAATAATATATATATAAATGTTGATATCAGCAATGTGCTGTTCAAATTCAAATTCGAAAATATCTTGATAATATAGTTACAATTTGAATCGCCATTTTTCTCATAACAAACGCCTCATCCGCCTGAAAATACTACAGCTTCTCAAAACCTGTATAGCCAAGGAAAAGAAACACATAAATTATGTAAAAAGAGCTATCTGCCATAATAGATAGGATCAGAGTACAAGGAAAAACAATATGAAAAAAGTAGCCAGTGTCCTTACTATTAAAAACATTTTACAATAGGAAGATTTCCACTTTGGAACATTACTGGGAACGGCACAGCACTAGTCGCTATCACGTACGTTCTTATCTCTTGACTATTTGTGGTTTTAAAGCCTTATTGCTTAGTGGTATTTGTATCAAAATCCACATGGAACTGACTTCAATATCTGTAAATAAAGACGCAGTAGCAAACTGCTGAAGTATTCCCAATTTGCTTCCCTTTACGAAACGATATGCACGTTTACAGCCTGTTTCATGTTTTATTCAACGCTGAATTATTCAGTCAGTGTACGTAACAATTTGTACACTTTACGTTTATATATTTTCTCAGTTCCAAGGGCGCCATTGAAATAACTTTCAGTAAATATGTGTTTACGGAAGAATATGCACTAACTGTCATCACTCATTATTTTTTTTATTGCACAAATATCTTATGGAACAGGTACAAACCTCAGAACAATAACTAAAGCATAGAAGGAAGGCTAAAATAAGAATTCAGAAACTATAAACCGGCTCTCTTCTAGCTTACGACACAAACTATGAGTGAGAAAAGGACAAATGATTCGCTCTTTGCTTCATTTTTTCCGAGGTTGTCCAAACATGAAATGTCATTTGGACCTATTGGACTCATTTTAACTCGGCTAAATAAATATAACATAACATAAGAAGATTTTACTTATATTTACCGAACTATTTGTACGGTCGCGTGAACTTTGTTTACGAGTGTCTTGTGTTCAGATTGTTTTAAGTGGTAATTTAACAATATTTTTCCAAATAAATGGAAAGAAACTTTTATTTATATCAAATAATTGAGTGTCTTGACTCAGTGACATTATGTCTTGTGTGGTATGGGGCTGCAGCTCACATTCAGGAAGAAAAGAAAATAGCCAACAACTTCTGTCGTTTCATCGGTAAGTTTTTTGTAATTTTCTAGTGAAATGTGAACTGCTGAACAATTTTAGGAAAGTAATATGTTTTGCTGAATAGATTTGTAGCATAAAATATTTGAGATATCCATTATATTATACGTTTTATCGATAAATACGGAATTGATTTGAGGTTATGTTGATTGTCCATAGTGATGTACTAAAATTATCGATACTTTTAATTTTTAGATTTCCTGTAGACGATAACAAAAAGAAAGAATGGATAATTCGCATTAATAAACGAAATTGGATTCCAAATAAGTACAGCCGTATTTGCTCCAAACATTTTACTGCGGATTCATTTATGTGTGTTCCTAATTCGAAGTGGAGACGTCTTCGAGACGATGCTATTCCTACAAAAAACTTACCGATGAAACGATAACAGTTGGCTATTTTATTTCCTTCCTGAATGTGAGCTGCAGCTCCAAACTAATATAAACCAGACAATGGCCCCGATTCCTGCAGACATCTCTTAATTTTACTTTAAGTTATACCTGTCATTTTCTTATCCGCCGAAAAGGAAAGGGACGGATGATTGACAGCTCTTAATTTTAGGAAGAATGAGTAAATAAATGAATAACCCGGGCGAATTTTTAGACGGTTGTTTTAGATTTGTGCTTAAAATTGACGTGTGTTCCATAAATTTTATGCTTGTCGATTACCCGTCGCTTTCCTTTTCGGCGGATAAGAAAATGACAGATATAACCTAAAATAAAATTAGATGGTATTTACAGGAATTAGCACCAATTTAATCCAAAAATGGTTAGATACTTACCTATCAGAGACAGAGTCTCCTTTCATCAAGAAGAAGATAATTGCATCCTACAAAAAGAAATCTTGAAAAAAAATATATCGACATTAATTGTAAGTAAATTTAATTTTATCGACATATTACTAAAGTGAAACCCAACACTAGGCAATGAAAAACCTGTGACAACCTACGAAATTACGAAACAATTTTTGTATATGCGTCTTTGTCTAACATTACGCCAGTTCCGTAAGATAAAGTAGAGCAGAATTATACAGTTCTGTTGCTATTTTAGCCTTCCTTCTATGCTTTAGTTATTGTTCTGAGGTACAAACGTACTAAATAAGCACAATGGGCTAGTTTGCAACTAGTCAAATCAGTCACTTTTTACAAAACGTCAAAACACAAAATGACTTTTAAGTCAATATGAAAAGCACACTGTGACGTCATAGAAAACATGATAAAATATCGAACTTATTATTGCGTTTTTATTGATTAAAAAATAAATAACGTTTTTTAGTAATCAGAATTTCATAACTTACCTTTGACCTAGGCAACTCGGCAATAGGGGCGAAATTAATATGCTACATATCACAATAGTATTAATAACTTAATGCGTATAAAATCAATAAAGCCCTACTTACATCGTCAAGGACCACAAAATGAATTCGAGGAAAATTACTTACGGATAACAAAGAAAAAAAAAATAATTTGAAGAACTTATTTGAAAGCTTTCCATACCCGTGGCACATTATACAATTATTAGCACCGTTTTAACGCAATTTCTGACAATACAACATTCTGTTACTGAGCGGCATTTCCCGGACATGTCTTTCTATTGTTTCGTACACTTGTTTCCTTGAAACTTTATCCTCAGTAAATAATTACTATCCCAAAGCATGTATCAAAGTATCAATAAAATATGTCAGAAATATGAAGAATGTCCACTCACAAGAATTCGGTAAAGGGATGCTTTGCTAAAGAATGTAATATAATATTCGGGTAAGTATGTAATATTACTTTACTTTAGTTGATGATAGAGTTGTTTTTCAGAAAAACCCCTTACATTACATTGAGCGGTTCCCGTCAACTTATGAAATCTTTATGAACTTCAGGTTTATAAATAATTTATATATAACCTTACATTAAAGGACCATAATAGATGTCTGGTTTGGAGTGTCTAGTCAATTTTGTATGCTTAAACATAGCTGGCGAAAAGTGAGTGTATACAGGGTGTTAGTGACATCGTAACGAAAACTTTGAGGGGTGATTGAGGGCATGATTCTGAGATGATATCGAGTGGAATTTTCCGTCGCAAAAGTATGGAACTGAAAATAATTAAAAAAAACACAAAAATTTTCATGAATATTCAGACTGAAAATTCCACTTGATATTAACTCAGAATCATGGTCTGAACATTCCCCCTCAGTATTCGTTACGGTGTCACTAACACCCATACCTACTTGTATGGCTACCGTATGTACTTGTGCGGGGTG
Source organism: Pectinophora gossypiella (assembly GCF_024362695.1). Lineage (NCBI taxonomy): Eukaryota > Metazoa > Arthropoda > Insecta > Lepidoptera > Gelechiidae > Pectinophora > Pectinophora gossypiella. Next base: position 7,882,516 of record NC_065420.1, on the reverse strand, counting down.
TAAGTGACATCGTAACGAATACTGAGGGGAATGATTCAGCTGATTATTTTGAGTTAATATCAAGTGGAATTTTCCATCGCAAAAGTATAGAATTGAAAATAATTTTAAAAAACTAAAAAAAAAACATGAATTTTGCGACGAAAAATTCCACCTGATATTAACTCAGAATCATGGTCTGAACCATTCCCCTGAGAATTCGTTACGATGTCACTAACACCCTGTATAATCAAATCAAATCAAAAATCTTTATTTGTGTATATAGGTATACAAAAGGATGTTACATAAAGTTATTACAATCTCTGTGTTCAGCTTGTTAGTAGGCATACAAATAGTGGCTTGTTATTTAAGTACTTAATATTAAATTCAAAATTTTATATTATATAACAGCAGAGATGTCAATTTAAAGGTAAAGATACATGTATATTATATAAGATTTTTATCCGTTAGGTATTCATGGATGTTATAATAGGCTTTATATGTCAATAGTGCATATAACTCGTTCTTAAAATTGTTAGTTCTTAGGAGCTAGACCTACATCTCTTGCCTACCCCGGCAGGAATACAGGCGTGATGCTGTTATGTTCTTATGTCATATCTGTGGCAGCTGTTGACGCTATCAAAATTGGGCAAAAACCGTTGTTTTTCGTTAAATGTAGGCGGATTTTTACTGGCTTTTTGAAGTTTGCTTGCTTTTGACATTTGTTTGGTAAAATTTACGACCGGACCGGAAAGGGTGTAGAGCACACTGCCACCAAGCTGCTCTATATAATCATGGTTTCTTGAACTGGAAAAATGAACACGATAATATTACATTTCGTACAATTTAACAAGGGTTCACATTTATATTTTGCACGATTTCCTTATTCTGCAAACGAGATAATCACACAAGTACGTGATGTACGTGATACAGCCGTTCTCTCGAATATGTTGTCTGAGGACCTCTTAATCTTTTGTCTATAATGACAAGCAAGAAATTGCGCGATTGCGGAAAGTATCACACTATTTGTTTGTCTTACCTATTACTCGCCTAACAAAACTTGTATCCGTACTTCATGCCACAAACTTTGCGTAAGTCCATCTTGATGTTTCACTTGCAAAACAAACTCAGCAACCGTGTTGCTTTCCTCAAAAGCATCGCTCACGGGCGCAAGCAATTTCTCGTTCCTGACTTACCTGACACCTATTGCTTTAGAAACGCAAACGCGATATTCTTACTTGCTCGACTTTAGAGTTAGGTATAACTAATGTTTAATCCTAACAATTCCTTTTTCAAAACACATAATAAACACTACATGGGCGGGCGATTGATTATTTCAAATTCATGTCGAGTGTTATAAAGCTTTCTATTTTGTGCCTTCTTGAAATTTTAAACTTTTGCATGCCTGATAATGGTGAAGTGTGTGATCTTGCTGAATTTTATTTAAAACATTTATGTTCCACATTTGACGCAAATAAATTATTTTGATTTTTATTTTCTCTCGCTACTTACATACTCGCGAGTTATCAAACGTCAATTAAAGTCATTTACGCCTTTTTATTTTCCATGGTCACAATTCTTCTAATATAATGTAATTAGCAGAATTCGAACAAACCGAACAAAATTTAATTTCATTTGTTACTTTGTTTCTTCAAAACGTTATCGTAATAATCGAGCATATCGCCTCATGAACATTTGCAAATACAAGACGGTTCGTACATTATGAGACGTCTATTACATCCCTTATTTAACCCGTACAACTTTACGAGTACACGACACGCTCGCTTACCCACAACTCCGTACCTCGACATGAATGTTTAATCTCATTTCGGTAACTCCACGTTGTTGAAAGGCCACTGCTCTTGTTTGTTATTAAATTAAAATGTTTGTAAACCGAGCTACAGGTGAAAGAATTAATTAAACCATAAACGAGCATTTTTTAATTGCGCTTTGTCGTACTTATTAAAGGAGCGACGTTGGTTGTAACTCTACATAATCATAGAATAAATAATATTACTACGTAGAGAAAGGACACCTTCCGCCCCGCACCAATACGAGCTTGGAGCGAGCGAGAGCTACCTCACCCCCTCATGGTCTATTTCAGCGGAAAACCATTAAGAAGTAAGAGAGCGCGCGGGGACTGTTTTTCTCACTCACACGCAAGGGGTAAATCGGCACCGGAATGAGATTTTTTTACAGAGTATCCGGGTTGGACTAGTGTATTTTTTATAAAATAAAACATAAAATCAACTAAAAATAATTAGTTTACTTACACATTGAAATGTGACACTGACACCATTCATAAATAAAATATTTATAATGATAATATACACTTCTCATCAAAAAAATCGAAACACCTTGCAAGTTTACGTTTTGTCAGGATTATCAGAAAAATGTGTACATTTAGGAATAAATGTTAAATGTCGTTTAATAGTGAGTAATATGAGCTTATCAAATCTTAATGTTAATGTTCTAAATTTAAATGAATTTTTCATAGGTTTCGTATTTTGTTAAATGAGTCATTTTTATTCCGTATGGAGTATAAAGGAAATGGATAAAACAACACACATAAATGAAAAAAAAGCTAAAAAACGTTTATTTAATAACTTGTATTCCCTCCCCGAGCTCTAATTACTGCTTCCATACGGTTCTTCATCGATCGGATGAGAGTCACGATCACATGCTGTGGTATATTGTCCCATTCCCCTTGGATTGCATCTTGCAGCTGGCTAAGTGTTTCTGGGGCAGGATCTCTTGCTCGAATTCGTCTCTTTAATTCATCCCACAGATGTTCAATGGGATTCATGTCCGGGCTTCTTGCTGGCCATTCCATAATAGAGATATCGACTTCGTTAAGATAATCTCGTACGACGCCCGCGGTGTGAGCCCTAGCATTGTCGTGCATGAATATGAAGCCGTTGCCAATAAAATGTGCATAGGGCATCACATGAGGCTCGAGACACTCTTCGACGTACCGATGACAGTTTAGTGCAGGCAGACGTGGCCCAGACACGAAAGCAAGCTCTGTCTTACCGTCGGTGCTGATTCCTCCCCAAACCGTCCACGAACCGCCACCATAGCTGACCTTTTCTTCAATGCAGCATTGTGCATAGCGTTCTCCGTCTCTTCTGTAGACCTTGTTCCTTCCGTCGTTACCATACAGCATAATTTTACACTCATCAGAAAAGAGAACTTTGCTCCACTGTAGGTATGACCAATTTAGGTGCTCACGTGCAAAGTTAAGGCGCGCTCTTCGATGGTCTGCAGTTAATTTCGGCCCATTTGCTGGCTTATGCGGTACCAGTCCACGATCCTTCAACCTTCTTCTAATTGTAGAGTCACTTACAGCCACCCTTCGTACAACACGAAGCCGCTGCTGCAGTTGAAAAGCGTTAAGGCGTCGATTTCTTAAAGAAGTTGTTACAATAAATCGATCATCTCGCTCAGAAGTGACCCGATTCCTGCCAGATCCTGAACGGCGCGTGAACAAACCAGTCTCCCGATAACGTTTATAGACTCTATGAACAGATGACAGGCTTAGATGCAGTCTTGCAGCCACAACACGCTGACTAAGGCCAGAATCCAGCAATGCCACAACTTGGGCGGCTTCTGTGGGCGAAGTATCCATACGTTTTAGAAAAAAAACCTTTTTTCAGACGTCCCAAAGTCACAGTATTGAAATAAAAAACAAAAAGTTTAAGGATAGGCGCCAATTTTTAGTTTTTAAACGCTAAATGTACTCCAACCCTAAACACACATTTGTCTCAAAACAGTGATTCATTTCGTTTATAAGATAAACAAATGAAATTCTAATTTTGAATTTAGAATTTTCGCTTATTACTGTAATGGCCAAACTGCCAGCTATACATTTATGTATTTTTTTTCATCGTATGAATTCTTTTTTGTGTTAAATTCGGACAGAAACAATGAAAACGGAAGTGTTTCGATTTTTTTGATGAGAAGTGTATATTCTACTCAGATATACAATAAATGGAAAACCATTTAAAATCTTGAATTTATTATTTCCAAAAGCAATATTACTTATATTAAAATCTGCAAAAATGCCTGTTCTAAAACTCAAATTCAAAAAAGTGAACAGAATTCTAGAAACTACTCCGCAACAAGATTAATTTGGCATCAGATAATATCACCATTCTTTGGCTTGGATCTTTATAGCCAACCATTAAAACGAAACGTTTAATTTAAACCACCCGACTATTTTTCACAGATCTTGCGATAAAAATGCCCTTAATACATCTAAGGTACATTCCACATAACGAACAGTAATAAATAACTATTAAATGCCAACAAATGCTTTGATTTCCTTTTATTACAAACAACTGCTAACTGGCGTAGATCAAAAGGTAACGGTCCCATTCACATTAAACGAATTATCATGGTGCCCAAGTGTGAACGTGTGTTAGATTTTACTCGCGTTTGTGGATACTATGATGTAGCATCACAATACTATATAGGGCGTTAGTGACACCATACCGAATACCGAGGTGGATGATTCAGCTCATGATTGTGAGTTTATATCAAGTGTAATTTTCTGTCGCAAAAGTCATCATCATCAATTTAAGAGTCACGCTCTTATCGGTGCAGCATTTTCCGTGCTACTTCAAAAAAGACAGTTGTCGCAAAAGTATGGAACTGCAAATTATTTTTAAAAACACTAACATAATCATGATTTGGGACGGAAAATTCATGGAAATGAAAAATCAGTGGAAACTTTATATATAGACTCAGCATCATGAGCTGAATCATCCCCTTAATATTCGTTACGATGTCACTAACATCCTGTATTCTCTAAACCTAATATATAAATAAGTAGTTCATAAGTAGAAGAAGGCTTCAGCTGTGGTATATCTAATCGATTGATATTTTACATAAATTTGTAGTTTTTATAAAATTTAAAAAAGCCTGCTATCGGGGTTCCAACTTCTTTTTCAATATTTTTATAGTATAACAGTTCAGCGACCGACTGTCAGTCTAAAGGTACGCTCTGACCGCGAGCATTCGTCTGTGGTGTAAAGTTTAAAAGCATTACTTTATAGTGTACGATGTTCATAATTAAACAATGCATTACAAGCGACTGCTCTCGGTAAAGAAGCACCTTAATGTGAATGCGACTGGTGAAGTTTATTTACGGATTTCTGTCCGTGATAAGACCAGTCATGTGCCATTTTCGGAATGTTTCCATTTTGTTAACGTTCCCAGCAGTAAAAAGACGCAACATACATAAACTCACGCCTATTTCCCACCGGGGTAAGCAGAGACTATAGAATTCCATTTGCTTCGATCCTGACACACTTCTCTTGCTTCCTCCACATTCATCAATCGCTTCATACACGCACTCCGGTTCAGAGTAGATCGTATTGAAAAAGTCGCAAAAGTTATATAAACAGAGCTTTATTGCCTAACCTTTAGGCAGATGGGATCATGGGACAGTATAAGATAGAAATGTTCAATCAATTTGAAAAAGAAAAGCAGTCAGTGTCGTTACTCTTCTTCTTATCGTATAGGTTGTGAGGTGGAATACCAACCTCATCAACCCGGGTGTCAGAGTTATGATTGAGCCGCCAAAGGCCATCATGGCTCCATGTAACGATTACTCACTTACATCAGTAAATAGTAACCGGGACCAATCGCTTAACGTGCCTTCCGAAGCACGGATCGTCTTACTTTCGGACAATCATGATCAGCCTGTAATGTCCTAACCAAACTAGGGATCACAAAGTGATTTTTATGATATGTCCCCACCGGGATTCGAACCCGGGGTCTCCGGCTCGTGAGTCAGACTCTCAACCACAAGACCACAGAGGCCGTTAGTGTCCTTGCTATTAAAGAGTTTTTTACAATTGTAACATTCCCACTTCGGGATTATTCCCGAGGACGTCACATCACTGGATAAAACACAACTTCCTTTAACCTCGAAAGTATTTAATGAAATACTATCTGTTTACGATGTTGGTTCAATTTCGTTTAATTATTTATCTAACGTCAGCTGTTCTATTTTCAGGTACGACATCGCTTTCATCGATACAGCCTGTTGACAGTGCATCATCATCATCATCATTATCAGCCCATTAACGTCCCCACTGCTGGGGCACGGGCCTTCCCTATGGATGGATAGGGAGATCGGGCCTTAAACCATCACGCGGGCCCAGTGCGGAATGATGGTTATTAACGACTGCTAATGCAGCCGGGACCAACGGCTTAACGTGCCTTCCGAAGCACGGAGGAGCTCGAGATGAAAACTTTTTTTTTGTGGTCACCCATCCTATGACCGGCCTTTGCGAAAGTTGCTTAACTTCAACAATCGCAGACCGAGCGCGTTTACCGCTGCGCCACCGAGCTCCTCAAACACAGTGCATACGTATGAAATGATCGAGAAAGCAAAAAAACATTATTAGCTGATTTTAATATAGAACGAAACAGACATTATAAAAAAAAACAATAAAATATACTGCAAAAATGAGAAGTATATATATTAAAAAAAAACTTAGGACAACCAACGAGGCCGTCGTTAACACAGCCCCTTGATAGGTAATTAATGAACAATATCACAAGTTCCTTTATAAGTGTTTTCATACCTTATTATATATTCTACATATATGTAGGAAAGTGAGAATACCATGGAAGAATAATGAATGGGAATTTGATTGTTAATGGCATGGAAGGAGGATGGTTAATGAATGGGACGTAAGGCAGTTTTTAAAAGTAAGAAAAACTAGTCGATGGTGCAATGTCGGTCGGGTTAGAGGATTTTGTTAAAATATAAGGAGTACTTAAAGATATTTAAAATATCCCGTGTTATTTCTATATCCCACATATATGTGGAAATTCTTTGTTAGCATCTAACAATTTCCCGAAGAATAATTAAATAAAGAAATAAAATCATCTTTCGAGATCGTTACCACCTTAAATTACAATATGTTATACTTATTTAACTATTGAATGAATATTTTTCAAATGCGACATTTTACAAAATATAGATGAGGTAGCCTACCTCAGTCTGTATTGTATTTAAAAAATAATAATTATAATTTCACAAATTGATGCGGTTTAAAATAAGTAGGTAAGTATATAAGGTGTACATTTTTGAAATAAAAATAGTCTGTTCAAAATGAAATTGCGGGACGAAACGTTTATTAGTTAAATTAATGACTGGCGAAGATTTACCAAGTTTTGATGAAGGTTTGAATCTGACTTTTACGTCGAATAACTTTCTTCCAATTATAATTACGAGATTTCGAAAAGACATCAATTATTTGTAAGTATATGTATATTGTAGTATGTTCGTTGTGTTGTGACATGTATGGAGACGAATCATTATCGCTTTTCAAAATCGTTTGCAACTTGACTAACTCCCATTGTGGATATCATTAAAACTTTTCATCATTCCAGTGAAAATATTCTCGAATCTGCATGGGATGTGTGAACAGATTTAATGAGAGTATATTATTATTTATCACTCTGCAGAGTCTGCATAACAAACGTGCCGCGCGCTGCGCGAATTATATCGAGGGATTCAACTAATAGACGCAGCGAATGCTATCTACGTAGATGGACGTTGAGGGGCTATTAGTCGAGGCCCTCGATATCGCTCGCGCGCGGCTCGGTTGCCGTGCCGCGAGGGCGGCAGAAAGGCATATTACTTGGGCCATAAGAATACATCACGTTCTTCCGCTTCTATCAAATAAACATCACGTTCACAGACGATATGTACACCAACGTTCCGCAACGGATAGCCACGGCCTAAAAGTTTCAAGCCGAAAGTCAGTTAGTTTATTAAATACCTACTAGTCCGATCATTTGGTAGTTTTGCCTGGAAAGTATACAAGCAATTTTGAAATTGTTCATTTTGTTAATGTCGACATACTCTTCCCGAATCCCAACTTTGCCTCTCGCGCGACCATATAACAATAAATCTCATCTATCTACTCAATAGTTACAATATCTAAAAAGAAACAAAAAGTGTTCCTTAAGATATATTAAGGGATATTTACCTTTTCTGGCAACCAGCTTAATAACGCCCAAATGATTCAACTACAAATCATTGCCGTAACAAAAAACTTGCGCAACATTCAAAATTAAAGAGAAATTTAAAAATACGTATATATAACTAATAATAATAAATAAATGTGTACTTCGTTATTGGGATAGAAAGACACCACCGAATTCCACATACTCCAATCTCATCAAAATACAATAGTTTTAAAAATATAACTAACAGTGTTTACTTCACTAGCTAATTATGTATACGTAAGTAAGTACATAAAACTGCGGCTTCGCAACAAAATATAAGGTTGTTATTAAATGGATAGAAGTCAAGCCTCGTGTTAATGAATTCAAACGAATAATTCATTTCTTATTTTCGTTTATTTAACGAAACAATACGGAAGCTTGTTAAATGAATTCTTAGGCCACAGAGGGAAGCAAAGAAAAATAGGTAGGTACCTACAGAATTTACTTAGCCCTGAAATTATTTTACTGTTTTGTACAGTCCCCTCGTAGCAATAACTTAACAAATGATCTAGAAAGTAAAAACGTAGTATACTTTTATAATAATCAGAAACATTTTAAATACAACTTTTATATTTTTTTGACGTGACTTATTGTAGATTTGCCGCAGATGTCATTAACTACTTGGCCGGACAAATGGGGAGCGCTGAAGGGTCTCACCCGGTACAACGTTTAAGACAACAGGCCTGAGGGTGCCCAGTTGGGCGCGAACCTCGGCTCAGGGCGTCGTCTGGGAGGAAAAATATTTGAAAGAATTAATCGACCCTAGTGGGTCGATAGCGATAAGCGCTGAATGAGGGAATTTAAATACAACGGAATCCAGAGAATGTCATAAAAGTGCGCTCGTTTTGCTAAAAAAAACCTTGAGATTTCGATTTTTTTAAGTTGATATCAATGTCCAGCTCAAGTGGGATTATATTCAAACACATAGATCAGATAGTTAGGGTGGAATTAATATCGTAAATGTGGCAAGAAAACTAATCCCGCGCCACTGCAATATGCCACCTATTTTGCATATTACCCCCTTTTTTCAAGGGAAGAAATAGTTAGAGAACGACCTAACATGACTAACAAAAAATCTAATTGATAAAAGGATATATTTTACTTATTGGAAGCCGTGGTAGCTCTGTTGGTAGAACGCTTGCCTCTCACTTTGAGGTCACAGGTTCGACTTCAGCACAGGCTTAAGCCAATGATAGCCGAATTTGTTTTCGAATTCATGTTTGTATCACGTGCACAGCGCTGAAGGAAAACTTCGTTACGAAACCCACATTCCCGAGAAATGCATTTTCAGAGGTAGGTGACCTAACCCGTATTAGGCTGGTTTTCCTTTCGCGGGTTGGAAGGTTAGACAGGTAGTCGCTACTGTAAAAACCGGACCTGTGAAATCTTCAGGTTCGGTAGGCGGAAAAAAACGAAAAGGTATTTTTTACTATGAACTGTAACTTATTAATCGATTAACAAATACTATCTGTGTGTTATATATACTTAATAGGTCTATCTGCCCTCTTCTCGCTAAATTATGTATGTCCTAATGTTTGTAATGTGTCAAAACATCACACAAATATCACTAAAAATCTTTATCAAAAGAAAACTTGGACTTTATCACGTTGGTCTAATAGAAAGCTCGGTGAAGTTAAGAACTAAGTACCCATAGTTCATTTTGCTATGGATCTACCTCTGACTAGCCCAATTGCGATATAGTCGTAAGATTATGTTATAATATATATTATCTTAAGAAGAGATGAATTATAATACTCGTATGTTACGTTCACAAAGTTTACTCTCGAAAGTCTAACATATTCGTCTACGTCGTAGCAGGCAACTTCTACGGTAGAGCAATGTATTGTCGTAGCTGCTACGTCTCTCGTAGCGTAATGGCCAATCTGTTATAATAAGTCACCAATCGTGTGAAGGGCTCATCTTGTATGTTTTTAACACGTTATAATCTGGGAGTCTTCAAGGCTAGAGTGAATAGGCATTTGCTAGCTAAGCTACCACTTATCATCATGTGTGATTGTACTAAAAGGCGAGCCTATATTAGGTGTTAACAAAGTGGTTAAAAATAAATATTACAATATCTATGAGACCAAAACGCCACAACCAGTGTATCAAACTTAGACACAATGTCCTACATATTGTATCCTGTATCTGTCAATGTTCTGGCTCTTATAATCCAGGCTAAAATGCAGCTAATGTCTCTTTTAGATTGAATAAGTATTAAATAAAATTGCAGTAATATATAACTAATTCCATTTTTCGCGGTCCTGTGCGTACTCCGACCAGTCCCTCCGGCAAGCGTCCAAGTACATCTCTTTTGAGGTCTACCACGACGCCTGTACCCGATGCGTGACGATCCGTGCCCACCGCTTCGAGGAAAGGGAGGGGGAAGGGGACGCCTTTGCCCAGCCGTGGGATCTTGTAGGCTAGATTAGATTAGATATAGCTAATTTAAAAAAGAGCGTAAATCGGATAAATTATAATAAGATTACGAAAGTACATAAGGCGAAGGTTGTTGATAGGGCTGGCAGAGGAAGACCTAGAAGGACGTACATTGACCAAATTGGGGATGTCCTTAAAAAAGTTTAGTGCGGTGTACGCTGAAACGATTGATAAAAATGTGGAGGAAGTAACAGATGTATGTCAGGATTGAAGCAAAAGGAATTCCATAATGTCTGCTTACCCCGATAGGAAATAGGCGTGAGTTTATGTTTGTATGTAATTTTAAAAGCAAAGTGCATAAAAGATGTAATAAAACTCCTCGGCCCGGAATTAACCTCTCATGACATATCCGGCAACATAAGCACGCGAAAGTAAACAAACTTATTAAATTTACATACTTGGAAGGTCTCAGGCGAAAACGTGATACTATAAAGAACGTGCCACGAAACATCAGGGCCTCATTAACGGAAAGTAATCAAACTTTGCGCCAGCATTCATATTTCATACATTGACAACACCTCATATTAACTGGCCTTATTACAAAGTTTGGAATGAACAACAAAATGTACTTATGTACTTAGGCAATTTGCGAGTTATTTCCACTTTTTACTTCTTATCCTACTTATATATATCTTGTTTTTATGAAGTTATGCAGTGCAGTGTCGCTTTTAATTCCGTGACTCGACATTTTACGAGTTAAAAGTTTGTATTTCGAATATTTAAATCATGACGTTTTATTGTTGCTGTTCATTGGAGTGATACTCGTACTAATTAATATGTATAATGGTGCTGATTTTTTTTATACCTGTCATTTTTTATCCGCCGAAAAGGAGAGGGACGGGTAATAGACAGGCATAAAGTTTATGGAACACACGTCAGTTTTAGGCACAAATCTAAAACAACCTTCTAAAAATATTACATTGGACAATAACCCGACAGAATTAAGTTGACAGCACACGTCAAACGGCTTACATATCAGCGAGGTATTTTATTCGCCCGGTCTGTTCATTCATTTTAAAATTAACATTTGTCAATCATCTGTCCGTTTCCTTTTCGGTAGATAATAAATGACACGTTTAACTTAATATAAAATTAATAGTTTTAATTCTATACATACGGATATGGAAAAATCCACTTGGTATTTACTCAGAATAATGAGCTACTGAGAGACCATTATTCTGTGTTGATATCAAGTGTAATTTCCAGTCGGAATATTGATAAAAAAATGTGTTTTTTTTTTTATTTTTTTCAGTTCCTTACCTTTGCGATGGAAAATTCCACTTGATATCGACTCAGAGTCATGGTCTGAATCATCCCACAAAGTTTTCGTTACGATGTCATTAACACCCTGTATATAAAACTCATGCCGCAAACATTAAACGTACTCTGGTCTCCAAACGTACATAAATTTATAATGTCCTTGAAAGAAGAAAAATATCCTTATAAATAAAAATAACATTATAATTCAGATTAAAAAGATTTTGAACTTTGAAACGCTTTTCGTTTCATTAAAACTCCGTAAACATCTTGCTATTTTGAAGAGGGTTTGCCTTCTAAATACATCTACCTCATTCAATCAAGGTTTACTGCTGAAAACATTTGACGTAGGAAAGTTGGAAATATGTACTCGTAAAATCTAGATAGCAAATCGCGATTCAATTCAGATTGGATTCCATGATGGATTGAATTTACCGTTATTTACTTTTTTCTTTTTGTGATTGTTTGATTGTGATTCTAAAAGCGATATACTTAGTTAAAGGTGTAAGTAATAATAAAAGAGAGCCAAATTACGATTAATTAAACAATCTTGATTTGTAATTTCGACATTTTTCTATTTGATCATCACACCAATAAATTTATTAAATAAAATAACCTAATAAGGTAACGGATTAGTTAACTTATTAGGTTATTTTATTAGATGCGTAACAATTTGCATTAACTTCCACAATATTGTCATTATTTAGTGTCATCTGCTAGATCGTCCGATGAACGAAGAATACCTACGTATTGTATAACGATACATAAATATAATAAATAATAATAATAACATTTTTATTTATATCCCAAGGTGATAGTCGTTGCAATGGTGTCGTCAGTGCGTATTATTATTATTTTTATGATATTGTTTTTTTTAATAATTATTAATCTAAGTGTTATTTTTTATATTATTTTCCGTGCAGTTTCTGTCCTCTGTTAAATGTAATGTACCTGTCTGTCTGTTTCTGTGGTTTCCGAAAATAAATAATATTTAAATTGGTCTTTATAATATCTTTCTTTATAATGATTAAATTGTCTCTCAACTTGGAGGTCTCGATTACATAATATCTGCCATGACAGGGACCTTTGACGTTTCAATAGTAAACTTGACATCAGGGTTGATGTGGTCCGTCATTGACCACACACCCCACACGAGAGACGAAGACTCATATAGAAAGTGGTTTTTCGTAAATATCTATTGGCATTAAAGGACAACAAAATGTAACTATAGAGACGTCGATCACACTGACAAGGATAGCATGGCATCATTGAACAGGAAGTAATGCGCGCAGACAGGCGAAACTAAATTATATGGATATTCTCGTAGGTACATTTTCTATTGTTTGTTACATGGTACAAGAATTAGGTTTCCTTTGTTTTGGCTTGAAGTGTATTGTTGTGTTGAGTATATTATTATTATTTATAAGTATTTTCTTTATTATATTCAATATTAACAAATCACTTTATCCTATATATTACTGCTTGAATGTGTTTATTTGTTTAAACAAATACAAATTTGTTTTTATATAGTATTTTGTTCTGTCGTATCTACCATGACTGTCACTTGCACTATGTTGTACCTGTCATCTTTTACAATTTTGCTTCTAACAGTCTGGAAGAAATCGATTTATGCGAAAAGACCGCACATTGTACGTGGAAGTTATGAAGGTAAGAGTCTTACCGTAAGACCTGTGGTATGCCACAGCACTTAAACCGACTTAAACTAGCAGCCGTTTGTTTGTCTCGCCCATTAAGTCTCGTATTAATTAATAACTACGTTAAAGAAGCAAATTACTGTACTTTATTGTGCTCGTCAAGTTTCGAATTAATTTATAATTGATGGAGTAAATTACTCTTCTTTATTATGTCAAAATGGCCATAAGCGTACCGTTAGTTTTAATAGGAATCAAATTCAAATTAGAATTCAAAAATATCTTTATTCAGCAGTTAACATAGTTACACTTTGAATCGTCATGATTTACATAAGAACGTCTCATCCGCCTAAAACTAATATAGGTTCTCACAAACCGTTTAGCCGTGGAAAAGAATCTGCAAGAAAAACCTCGACACCTACCTACACGTTCTTTTAAAACCCGTTCCAATGACGCATTTCGCTATCTTACATAATAATTATAACGACAATATCCCACTTGGACATATCCGACATAGCTCGGAGAATTGCAAAGCTGAAGTGGCAGTGGGCAGGACACATGGCGAGGAGAACCGATGGCCGCTGGGGAGGAAGGGTTCTGGAGTGGCGGCCGCGTGTCGGACGACGCTCAGTGGGTAGGCCCGCTACAAGGTGGACCGACGATCTGGTGAAGGTCGCGGGAAGCCGCTGGATGCGGGTAGCGCAAGACCGATCGTCGTGGAGATCCTTGGGGGAGACCTATGCCCAGCAGTGGGCGTCGTACGGCTGATGATGATGATCCCAATTGGGGTAATCAGAAGTACATCCATCACAAGATGACCTAAGTACCCACGCCTCACCGAGATTACTGTTGACTGACACTCAGACCAACGTGATGGCCGGTGAGCCGCATTGACATTTATAATGGTCGAGCCAACGGTGTGAAAACCCCTACCTCTCGATATCTCAGCACCTTATAAGCCGTACTAACATCAAAACCCTATATAACGCGATCGTGACAAATCCAACGTGACATCACACATAATTTGCCTCCACCACGGCCCGTCAAGTATATCACGTTCCAGAAATGCCTCTAACCTTGCCACAGCGTACCTTCGGGGCTACGAGTGCCCGCGCTCGTAAAACGAACGTGACTGCGTACCCCCTAAAACGCTTACGAGTACGACGCACAGTCTTCGAGCTTGTGAAGTACGCACATTGTTTTGAAAAAGCGATGTTTTTTATTGTTCGATTTTACAGCATTACAATGTGCGCTGTTATCGGTAATAATAATGCCGGAGAGTACTGTTCGAAGACATGTGAGTTATACTTACTGTGTGTGTGTGTGTGTGTGTGTGTGTATATTGTGTGTGCGTGTATGTGTGTGTGTGTGTGTGTGTGTGTTTGTGTGTGTGTGTGTGTGTGTGTGTGTGTGCGTGTGTGTGTTCGACCCCGAACTAATCCGGCGCTAAACCATTGGATTCGACTTGTTATTGAAATAATTGATATCACGTGGATTCTGCGATTGGTGTCCGGTTAATGACAATAGGCTCGCCTCCTATTACATGTGACTTACACATAGCTGGCGAGCAGTGGGTGTTAATTAATATACTATACACCTCGACCTACCCCTTGGTCATACCCCTTAAGCATGATGCTATATATGTATAGAAAATAATGTTAAGGAGATCCAGATTTTGATAAATAGTAAAATGTTGTATAATAACATCAGGAGAGTTGAAATAAGGCAAACAACTGAAGAGATACGTTAAAATTAATTATTCGACGTTAAAATGAGTTACGGTTGACAAAGTTACAATTTATGAACGACAATGTTTCATTTAGATACATTTATAACAATTAAAGTCGACCTTTAGCTTAGGTATAATTTTTACTTCACAACTAAAAATGTTGGAAAAAAGTTGGCTACAATTACTTTTTTTACAATTACTTTCTGATTTAAAGGCTATTTACTACATTTAAGATAATTAACCTTAATAGAATACCTAAACATTTAATTACTCTAAAAACAAGACGAGTATCGCTAAATACCTAATGTATTTTTCGCTAAACAGCTTAATGAGCACTTGAAGTTAATACTAATTACAAGGATTCAATTCATCATCTCCCTAGTGATATTCCGTTTTTCCCGGGGTCCGCTTACCTAACCTGAAGATTTGACAGGTCCGGTTTTTACAGGAGCGACTGTCTGTCTGACAATCCAACCCGCGAAGGGAAAGCCAGCCCAATATAGGTTAGGCCACATACACCCGAAATGCATTTCTCGGGAATGTGCTCCTCACGATGTTTTCCTTCACCGCTGAGCACGTGATAATCATTTATGATCCAAACATGAATTCAAAAACAAACTCGAAAATCATTGGTTTGGATTCGAACTTGCGACCTCAAAGTGAGAGTCAAGCGTTCAACCAACTGGGCTACCACGGCACGGGTAATTTAAATATCTCTTGTATACTTGAATATTTTCATGCAGCCGGGGTTATGTGTGATGCTATGGTGTTTAGGTACATCTAGTGAATGCAATCCCAACTCGAGATCGCAATTCGAAATATTCGATTGATATTTCCAACCCCGCGAGATCCCTAAATTTTCGGGATCTCGTCTAGGTCATATAAAAATCTAAAGTAAGGATGGCTGAAAACGATGAAAACTGCTTATTTGTGATAGTGAGGTTAATTAAAACAATATATTTTTGTAAGAAAACAAAAACATTTATTTATCAATATTACTTACTAAATCTTTAGAAATCAGCATAATCAAAACAAAAAAAGTATAACTCAAGGAGATTCGCCCAATCCCCTCAATCTCGAATAATTAGCTCAGGTGAATTAAGTTTATGAAGGGGAATCTCGTCATATTATAACGAAAAATTAGACTAGATCTCGCGAGATCGGGATCCCGCAAGATCGGGATTGCATTCCTTAGGTACATCTAATATTCACAAAAACTCGCTCCGGCCAAGTAGTTAATGCCATCTGCGGCAAATCTACAAAAAGTCATGAAAAAAAAAACATAAACAAAAACTCGCAATCTCATTAAAACACCGTGGTGGTGCAACCGTGGTCGCGCCACCACATACAAATTAAATACTTAATGCAATTTATGGTGTCCCAGGGGGTTAAAAAGCCCGAATCGAAGCAATTAATCTCAAAAAGCAATATTGTAATTTGACATTTGTTTACATTCCGCACTTTCATATACGCAAATGTCAAATTGTAATCTTGCTATTTTAGGTGAATTGTTTCGTTGTGCCTTGTTCGACCCCCAGAGGTAGCATTTATACAACTGCATACATTTTTTTGGTGATGTGTGTAGTGGCAGAGCCCTTATCCATGCTCGGGAGAACTAAATTCACAAATCTAGCAATAACCCAAAACCGACCAACTACATAAAACAATTGTGTACGTCCAACAAAACAATCTAAACCAATTCGACGTAACCTTTAACAAAATTACCAAAGCTATTTATTTAGGTAGCGATAAAATTAGACTCCGTTATAACTGTCTGTCCTCTCGTTGTAATTAATAAGGTAATTCTGAATTTGATAGCCCATTTCACAAATCTATACAACAGTTTGAAATAATTTAGACGATTGATAATTGCCATTATTTGGAAGGTTTATTTTAAATACCTAATAGAAAACATGGTAATATAGGTAGGTAAGTACTTGTTTTCACATTTATAGTATATTTTCGCTTGGTAGGTAAGTACTACCAGTACTAGATATATGTCTCTGGGCTAAGTAGTGACTCGCAGGATCAGGCACAATACCTACTACTTTTCAATTCGTTACAAGTACCTATAGTTATAAACTTGTTAATAATGATGATTTTCAGAAAGGTAAAAAATATCTCAAATCGTTAAAACAGCCTTGTATTTCTAGCAAAACGAGAACATACATAAACATAAACAGCCTATATACGTCCCACTGCTGGGCACAGGCCTCCCCTCAATCTACCGTAGGGGGTATGGAGCATACTCCACTACGCTGCTCCAATGCGGGTTGGTGGCAACACGAGAATGAGGTTAACATAAGTAAAAGCACCAAAGCCGACTGAAGGCATTTGATTTCAAAGTAGGTAATTGCCAAGTGGCATTCGCTTCTTTCTCTAAACAAACAAACCCTCAGAGAAACTTAAAGTGACTACGCAACGAGCATTATCCCGTTTTTTCACAGGGTCAGCTTACCTAACCTGAAGATTTGACAGATCCGGTTTTTTACAGAAGCGACTGCCTGTCTGACCTTCCAAGCAGCGAAGGGAAAACCAGCCCAATACAAGTTAGGTCACACACCTCCGCAAATGCATTTCTCGGGAATGTGGGTTTCCTCGCGATGTTTGCCTTCACCGTTGTTGTTTTTCGTACTTGCTTTAAGAATACTTGATAGAATTATAAACTAATTCACAATATTTCAATTTAAATGATTGTAATGCCAATATTTTGTTTATCACAACGCGATAATTTTATCAATTGCCCACATTTTAGCGAGCTTAGTAAAAGTTTTATTTTTTGGTAACCCTAGGGATCGCCCTAACCTTACTCTTTTACAAAGGTTTACTTTTCGAGCGGTTGTAGTACTAAGAAAACCACTTAGAAGGTTTCGACCTTTTCGTTTATTGTTGGGAAAAAACTCACGGATTTAAACATGGCGATATAAGCAAATTTTATGTAAGCGGAAAACGAGTATTATAGCAGACATTTTTTTTCGACGTGACTTATTGTAGGTTTGCCGTAGATGACATTTGACTTGGCCGGACAAATGGTGAGCGCTGCGGTCTCTCACCCGGTACAAAAGTTAAAACAACAGGCCTGAGAGTTCCCAGTTGGGCGCGAACCTCGGCGCAGGGCGTCGTCTGAGAGGAAAATATTAGAAAGAATTAATCGACCCTAGTGGGTCGATAGCGATAAGCGCTGAATAAATATAGCAAACCAATCTGGCACGTATTGCACACATTCAGTTCAATATACAACATTCGGAATGCCAGTTCTGTATTAAAATGGAACAAGTACGGATATTGCCTGTCGTATTTAAACAACGTTGCAGTTACTTTTTATATTAAGTAAACAATATTTTTATGCAAACCTCTATCGGTTTCTATATTCCATTGATATCTCTGAACCAATAACATCAAAGCTTCATGCAAACAAAGGCGATACGAGAAGAGTTCCAGGACTGGAAGCAGGAGTTTATAACAATATGATCGCGATTTGGCGTAGAGACATTTATATAAGAGGGTGTAGGGTGACTCAAAAATGGCCTCCTTGTTCTAGAAAGTGAACGTTGCGCAGACGATCCGGAGGTCCTCAGTTCAAATACTGGTGGGAACATTTATATCACGCAAAACACTTTGTGATTTCTAGTTTGGTTTGGACGTTGCAGGCTGATCTCTCGGTCCGAAAGTAAAATGATGCGTGCTTCGAAGGGCACATTAACCTGTCGATACCGGCTACAGTACTATTACAATACAATTGATGATTAAACGAACTTACCTGTAAGTGAAGTTCTATCATAATTATACGAAGCGCCTTGTCCGAAGAGATAAGTTACCGAAGAAGATACATAAATATACTTTATTGCACACAACAAACCAAACAAGTTAAAGAGTTCCACAGTCGCACAGATTGCACCGTAAAAGACTGCCCATAAAAATCTGTACAGTGAACAGCGTCTACTAACACACTACTATTTTCTTCAGTAAGTACGTAGTCGTTATAATTATGAGCTATATCAATGACCTACGGTAGCTCGTTAGTAACCGTGACACCAGGGTTGATGTTGTCAACCACTGATTTCACACCCCACACGACAGAAGAAGAAAACTAAGTCAATTACATGTGGGATATAGAATTTAAAGGGATATTTTATTTATCTTCACTACTTTTAGTTTCTCCTTTTTTACAAAAAACCAATGCACCTTTACACTCTAGCCCTAATAATAGACCACTCCTTTTATTTTTAAAAGAAAATCTTCCGTCCGTCGCATTCATTAACCATTCTAAATTCATCCCATAAACAACCAAATCCCCGTACAACATCCTTCCGTAGTATTACCTCTTACTTTCTTACCAATCTTACGTTCCGTTCTACTCACTTTCCTACATACATAATAATCTCTAACAATCCAATTAGTATTTTTCAGCACATAGTACTTAACAGCTCATGATTAATTCGACTCATTTAGAAACCTCTTACAGGACATTACCGCTGCACTTGCCCCTTAGTTCATAATTCAAACAACTCATAAGCTACGATAAAAGCCTGTGGCCCTCATGGTCTCAGAAGAGTTTTATAATTGCACTGTAAAACATAAAGCTACGTGTTAGAATTAGAGTGAGGCCACACTGTACTTTGATGATCTGTTCTGACGCTTGAGCAGTAAATAATTTCACATGATTCATTGCGCTTGTAGGGGCAACATAACATAACATAGCAAATACTTTATTTCACAAACACGAAAACACAAAATACAAAACAAAAAAGAAAGAGTACAATAGGCGGCCTTATTGCTAAGTAGCAATCTCTTCTAGCAACCTACGTACTGCTGTACGTTGAAATCATACTTTGCCACGACACAACGGGGTTGGTAATCGACTTCACAACCCACACGATAGAAGAAGAGCGCCCGTATGACCACCCTCTTAGACTACATCATCGTAGATATTCCCTATAGGAAAATAAATGCAACATGCTTCACGGTAAAGTTTAGTCGTCAGAACTAGCTAACTAAGCTTGTCAACATGACTTGTGCGTTGAATTGAAATTCGTTGTTTTATTGCAAACTCTTGTTTGTTAGCAAACAATCGCATTTTATTTAATAAAGCAAACATTAATATGACCTGTGAAATCATATGATGGATATGCTCTGAAAATGCGTGGTCTAACACAGAAAAGAAATACAGTAAGTTTATCTACCATAATGCTTATTGTCTATCTTATATCCTCGCCTAATAGACAGTGAAAACCACATAAGCGTCTTTTTGAAAAATCACATTTTAAGAAAATTCTTCAAGAAAACACTGATTTCTTTCAATTAATTTCATCACATTTCTAAATAAAAAAGTCAGACTACAAATTGCCTAGATTGAAAGTAACTTGTCTCCCGAATGTGATTTTACAAATAGGCGGTTAAACGATGTTTTCACTAAAGAGCTGGTAATGAGGGTTGATGATCTGATAACTCGGTACTTAGCAGTATACAGAACCCCAAGAAACAACAACCAAAAGCGGCCGCAAGTTGTGCTCCGATAGCTTATCAGCTTTACCCAAACCAGTGATTTACTTACCTCACAACCACGCCTTAAACTTGCCTCCTAATAACAATGTGCCCTGACTATAAGGAGAACTAGATTGGCCTTGTCTTTGTCCAGGGTAATTAATTACGCTTGTTCCACGTCCATTGATTGATTTCAGAAGTCTTTGGAACTTGTAGACGCGTCGGACTTCTGATTTAAGTACTTTTTCATCGCCAGCCCATTAACGTCCCCACTGCTGGGGCACGGGCCTTCCCTATGGATGGATAGGGAGATCGGGCCTTAAACCACCACGCGGGCCCAGTGCGGATTGGTGGTTATTAACGACTGCTAATGCAGCCGGGACCAACGGCTTAACGTGCCTTTCGAAGCACGGAGGAACTCGAGATGAGAACTTTTTTTTTGTAATCACCCATCCTATGACCGGCCTTTGCAAAAGTTGCTTAACTTCAACAATCGCAGACCGAGCGCGTTTACCGCTGCGCCACCGAGCTCCTCAAAGTACGTATTACTTGCGTCAATTTATTTTTTATGGTCAGAGAGAAAATATTTTATTTCATTACGTCCATTCTATATTCCATGCATGGCGGACAGAAAAAGCTTTTCCGTGATGATTATCATCTTGGCCACGTAGTAAGAGACAATTAAGGGCAATTGCTTCTTGTCCGACGTAATAGAAACAGGTAAATAGTAATCAGGCCTTAGGTAAGTTGCAAACAATTATCGTCACCATATACGTAGTAAAAACCACGTAAGATATTTTCTTCAACAAAACTTTGATTTCATTCAATCCATGTAAACATTGAGACTGCTTTTTACCCGGATTGAAACTAGCGTGACTATTGACAGGTTCTGTTAACAAAAAACATATCCGAATGTGATTTTTGCAAATAGGACTTTACTTGTTTTCACTATAAGGTGACGTTATCACAATCGACAGTGACAGTGATCAATTTACATTTTTATCACTGTTACTGTCAGTTGTAATAATCGTTTGTAATAGACACGCTAGTTTCAATCCAGGTGAGACAGTGACAGTGATCAATAATACATGTCAATACCATACATTTTTAACACTGTTACTGTCAGTTGTCATAATCGTTTTTAATAGACACGCTAGTTTCAGTCAAGGTGAGACAGTGACAGTGATCAATAATACATGTCAATCCCATACATTTTTGTCACTGTTACTGTCAGTTGTCATAATCGTTTGTAATCTCCTCTCGTTTGGCTAATCTCTCTATTACTACTCACCTTTTTACTATTGTTGTCTTTTTACAGTGGATAAAATAATAAAAAATTATAATACTTTATTGGAATACAGTAACAATACAGTATTACAACAATAATACCTCAATATAAAGGCTCTTATTGGACTCCGGAAATATCTACCTCCTCTGTTCTATTTATAAATTGCGTAATAGACTATGGCATTTCGATATTGCCTGTAATATGCTGACCTCTGAGGCCCCATAATAACGTGTGCTATAATAGCCTATAAGCCAGGAAAACGCTTTATGAAGTTCATAGCAAAGGTACGGGGAAAAATATTTGCGATATTCAGATGAGATTACGAAATATTAAGCTACTTAGAATATTATGTAATCATAGGCTAAGAAAATAACTTGATACCTTTCAAATTATCATTCAATTTTAAGTAATATAATTAGATACCAAAGTTCTGTGAATATTTTTATCGTCATTTTGAGGCGAAAAGAGAAACGGACATTATAAAAAAAAATGTTCGAAAAAATG
Source organism: Pectinophora gossypiella (assembly GCF_024362695.1). Lineage (NCBI taxonomy): Eukaryota > Metazoa > Arthropoda > Insecta > Lepidoptera > Gelechiidae > Pectinophora > Pectinophora gossypiella. Next base: position 7,860,156 of record NC_065420.1, on the reverse strand, counting down.
TTTCAGTTCTTTTTTAACTTAATATAAATAAATTCAATCATCATTAATCTTACTTTTAAATTTAAATTATTATAATTTATTATTTTTAATACTTAAATTAATTAATACAAATACTATTGAATTGCAGTGGAGCCGCGTAGAGGAGTTTGCTCCATATTTCATACCCCTTTAGGGTTAATTGAGGGGAGGCTTTTTCTCTATAAATACACTTTATAGTAACTGGCATTTAAACAACGCGTTTGTTGTGGTGACGGCTGTGGTTCCTGAGCAACATACGCTATGATTGCTTGTAGGTGAACGAACACATGTCATGAAGTATGGAGAGCGCCGTAAAACGAGCGAACTATAGACTATAGTTAGTTCGCTCGCAATGTTGACTAGTAGGTACAGTACCAACAGTCAACAATGTTGACTGGTGTGTTGTTGTTGTTGTTGTTAAAGATAAGCTGTTGGTTCCGGCTACTACTTACCAGCATACCAATAAGGTTGTGTTTCTTACCTAGTCATTACATAAGCCATGCCAGGCACCCTTGTGCGGTTAATCATAACCCTGAAAGCACGGTTGTTAAAGTCTTAAAATGTCTTTATTACTTTTCATTGCCAAAGTTTTTCTTGCAGCTTCTCGCCGGCTATACAAGTTATGAGAAGCTGCAATAGTTTTAGGCGGATGAGACGTTCGTCATTTAAAAATGACGATTTAAAATGTAACTATGTTTCCTTTAAATAAATATATTTTTGAAGTTAAATTTGGATTTTGATTCGGTTTAAGACGATAAATACGAAACTCGCGAGCTCGAAACCATATTTATTCTACCATATTTATTATTTTTCACTACAGATCATAGAAACAAGAGGGATATTCTCAGCATTAAATGACACGAGTCAGCATGTCGACTGTTAACTCATATCGGCGTGTAAAGCGGCCGCATGAAGACATTTCCGACTGCATCGCTACATCGATTTACCCGCCGTTCATTTCCTAGTAAAAGGCACTAGTTGTGATTGCGCGATACAAAAGAAGCAATAAATGATGTGGAAAGTTTTGTTGCCCAATACAATATGCTCGTATTGTGCATATTTCTGTCCCACCGGTTACGCTCTCTTCATCATATCTCTATAACACGCTACTTGTGCTTTTCAGTCACACATATACACGCACCCTAAGTATGTATACTAGCTAGCTTAACATAATATAAATAAATATCCAGGAGAGAGGCATCATAGGCTGTAATACAAGTATTTTTATACTTAGTCAGCTATGGTACCTACCGATTTATATCTTTGTCTAATACTAAGCTATTTATTTTATTTATTTATTTGTACACAATGAAACAGACACAAGCTGAGCTATGTTTAAGGAAAGAATTGTATCCACTTTTTTGGCAATAAAAATTATTATTATTATTACATAATAAATTAGCCAAAACAAGATTCTCGGCTTTCCTCTTCGTAACATTACATTACCAAAATAATGAGTCATAATGTTTTCCCGTTGGCTTTTTGAAAGGAGATGACAATTTAAATAGGTAATTTGTGTTTTGACACATCAAAACCGTATATCTGTGGGTTGGGAGAATAACGATCACACGTTAGTATACTTCGAAAATCTTATTTTGGCAATAGGCTGATCCCTTGTCACCATAAGGTTCATGTGTACCTATGTAAGTAATTCAATATGATTATGTGTAGGAGGAGCTCGGTGGCGCAGCGGTAAACGCGCTCGGTCTGCGATTGTTGAAGTTAAGCAACTTTCGCAAAGGCCGGTCATAAGATGGGTGACCACAAAAAAAAGTTTTCATCTCGACTCCTCCGTGCTTCGGAAGGTACGTTAAGCCGTTGGTCCCGGCTGCATTATCAGTCGTTAATAACCATCAATCCGCACAGGGCCCGCGTGATGGTTTAAGGCCCGATCTCCCTATCCATCCATAGGGAAGGCCCGTGCCCCAGCAGTGGGGATGTTAATGGGCTGATGATGATGATGTGTTTGACTATAATCTTGCTTGATATAACAATTCAAAACAAGGTCAGTAACGAAAAATGATCTTTAAATAAATACATTCTACAAGTATTGTTCTTTTTGACGTCACTTTGTGCGAAGAAATAAGAAGCTACGAGGGCCTCTGACCCGGCAAAAAAGCCTTTTGTAGTGAATAGGCGGGGCACACAATTGACATGAATAGCCACAAGCCCGGACTTCTCAAAATGTATTACGACAAAGCAATAGATCCGCTACAAGTTGCTCTCGTGGCCACGAGTTTTCCCGAGGGCAAAATACGGATGCTAACAGCTTTGCGTTGAAATGAACCGCGCTCCGATTTCTGATACCCGGACAAAATACCTTGTTTTCGAACAAACTCGGGTAACCTGAGTGGCTGTATTATTCTTCTGGCGTGAGTCGATGACTGATCTCACCAACCCTAGAGTCAATTAGTGCGCTGCAAGTGCAAGTCTTTCGCGAGTGTAGAAGCTTTTTTATATAACGTATGTTAGGTATAATTTACACAATTATATTTTTATCTTTCTCGATCCAATCCAAGATGTTTTGAAAAAAGGTCGGGTCGAGAGTACTCTAAACCGGCGAGCATGAATGACGGCTTTGATGAGAGTGAAAAAAGCGTAAATGGTGTGTCAGGATCGTAGCAAGTGGAATTCCATGACCTCAGCCTATCCCAAAGGGTAATAGGCGTCATCTTATGTATATACGTATCACTTTTAATGTTAACAAGGAATTCTAAGAGATTTCATTTCTCACATTCTTATTCTTAATATCATCTCTTTAGCCTTATCCCGTTTTTTCACAGGGTCTGCTTACATAACCTGAAGATTTGACAGGTCCGGTTTTTACAGAAGCGACTCCCTGTCTGACCTTCAAACCCGCGAAGGGATGTTTTGTTCTCACGATGGTTTCCTTCACTTATGATCCAAACATGAATTCGAAAACAAATTCGACAATCACTGGTTTGGGCCTGTTCTGGATTCGAACCTGCGACCTCATAGTGAAAGGCATGCGTTCTACCAACAGGGCTACTACGAGACCATTCTTATTCTTAATAAATTAAATTAATCTCTTAATTAATTAGTAGAAACATTCTGCCTTATATATCAAGTATAATGTATGTTTACAACTCAGTTTTATAATATATTTTATGTTTATAATATAATGTATCTCACTCAATCAGCGCTTATCGCTATCGACCCACTAGGGTCGATTAATACTCTCAAATATTTTTCCTCTCAGACGACGCCCTGAGCCGAGGTTCGCGCCCAACTGGGCACCCTCAGGCCTGTTGTCTTAAACGTTGTACCGGGTGAGAGCCTTCAGCGCTCCCCATTTGTCCGGCCAAGTAGTTAATGCCATCTGCGGCAAATCTACAATAAATCACTTCAAAAAAATGAATTTCTCATGCTTCACCGTCAAACATTCATTTGGTTCTAACTGAAGGAGTTACGACGCACTAAAGAAACCGTTTCGAAATAGTACTTCACCCACAAGTGACTATCGACTTCAAGATTAACTAAACACACAATCTAAACCCTTACTTAATCTTCGAATACAAATGTCTTAATAGTGACCCAAATGGCTTAGCTTGAATCCCCAATGAAGAGATTTTGTATAATTACAGGTTCACGACAACACAAATTTAAACGGTCTGACCCAAAACAAATGTTTGACTTTTAAACAAACTGGCTACCCAAAGGAATATTTATGTTCGAATTGGGTTCGCCATGTTTGTTTACAACGACTGTACTCTAAGTTTTGAGACTTAATACAAGAAGACGGTTGTCTTTACTGATCAAACGCAAATTGATTCTACCCGCACCATTCCATCTGCGGTTACTTCACCCTTTGCTCTTGTGGATACTCCATTAATCTGAACGAAGCGGTTCCATTAGTTATTATTCGAATAGCAGAAGTCGAATACAGTTATATTCCTCAATCGAGTTGCAAACGATTATGTCAATCGAGAGTGACAGTGATAAAAATGGAATGGCTTATGACTTATGGTGACATGTCAATCCCATACATTTTTGTCACTGTCATAACTGCAATCTCACTAAATATAAATTACTATTTTGTAAGAAACCATTGCAAACTATTCAACAAAAGAACATATTACAAAAACAATAGGCTAGTTTCCAACTGGTCAACTGGTACTCTTGACTAAACGTCAAAACACGAAATTAATATGGATTTTCTATGAATCAGACTGTGACGTCATAGAAAAACGTGATAAAATTTCGGACTTATTATAACGATTTTCTTAATTAAAATTCATAAATGAGTTAAAAAGGAAAATGTTTTTCGTTACTTTTAGATTTGTCTTTATTTAGTAATCAGAATTTTATAATTTATCTTGAACCTAGAACACGACCCAATTAATTCCTGTTACCATTCTGTTCTATACCCAAATATAAAACTGGCATACTAATGAAACCACCTTCTTTCTAAAGACATTATTGATGTTATAAAAAGTATTTTTCCCAATGTAATAAAGCTGAAGAATATTTTCTCATAGGTATTTTCCCGACAAGCTATTACGAGGCACCGATAAAACCCCGTGTACGCATGTGTTATAAAACAAACAAGATTTTACGACAGCTGTAAAATATATAACAAAAGATTTCATTCATGCAAAATGGTCGTATGGAGCCACTTTATGTAACAAAGTTCGTATACTAATAAAAGTGATCCGATTTTTTTGTCTTATACAACCGTTGGTACAGAATAACTTCTTAATAGTACAAATACCCACTTATACTCGTCAACATGTCATACCTACGACGCAGTTATTAGCAACATTTATGTTGATAATAAACTTTAAAAACATTTTTAATAAAAAAAATAAAACAAGGGAGGCCTTTGCCCAGCAGTGGAATCGAATAGGCTAAATGAAATAGGATTTTTAATAAATGTTCAAAAGTGATGCACTGTTTGAATGGTAGATTTTTCTCATCTCCGTTCCAAGTTTAAACATTTTTTATGCAAATTCTGCCAATCTCCGCTCATCTCCGCGGAACACCGTCCAGTGAAGCAATTTACTACTAACTTATTATTTCTCTTGCAAAACGAAAATACACTAGCAATAGAAATCCCGCTATATTTACTGTACCAAAATTTCCTAAAAGTAATTATGAAAATATCAAACTCAGTCACAAAATGTAGCCATATTAGTTACAAACAATTTATTAAAGAATAAATATCCAATCTATTTACCGAAATAGTTAGTAATTTATGACTTTAAGACCGAAACATTATATATCGACATTATATTTCATTCAAACGCCTTATTCTTTTTAGTATAGATTCCATTTAACCCAGCAAACATACTCGTACCTATACAGCAAAATATTCTAAATACATTATACTCACTAAGGACTCTAAAAAAATAGTTTTAGAGGGACAAGACGTTCTTGCGTGAAGCATGAATCGTGTTTAATGCTGCAACTCACCTGAATCCTCAGTACTAAAATAGGTAAGGATTAGGTACAATAACCGTCGTGATTCTAGTACATACCTACTATGAGTTAATTTTATATTATACCTGTCATTTTCTTATCCGCCGAAAAGGAAAGCGACGGGTAATCGACAATCATAAAATTTATGGAACACACATCAATTGTACTTATACAGAAATTTAAAAACGCTGCCAAAATTTTATAATGGCCAATAAACCAACAGAATTAAGTTGATAGCACACGTCAAACGGTTTGCACACCAGCGACATACCTATTTGATTCACCTGTGATATTCATTTATTCATTCTACTTAAAATTAAAGTAGGTGTCTGCAGGAATTGGGGCCAAATATATAGATGTCATGGTACGGCGCGGTATCAGACGGGTATATTGCCGTTCAAATGTAAACACTAGACATACGCTATGTACGTAAGTATGCTATGTACATAGAAAGAAAGAAAAAACATACAAACGCAGAAAGTACATAGAAAGTAATTTCTATGAGTTACTTTATTTTAAAAATATACCCCTGGGTAAAAACAGCAAATAACAAGTCTGAGTACCAGCATCCTTCCAAGAATTTCACTTAACGTTAACTTACTTTACGATGCCGCGAGTTTTCCGTACAATAATTGCGAACGGCTTCACACTTGATTTATCACCTTTTTCAATTTTGCTCGTATGCCAACGAGCCGAGAAAATTCACCTTTAGGGTGTAATAACCTGAATGTTTAGCGTCTTAACTGAATAGAAAACGAATTAATAAATTATATATTATACCATGTCTTTTTGTGAGAGAGTACCGGCTGGTCCCTAAACCGCTTAATCTACTTTAATGTTCCCATAAAATCTAAATTTGTTCGAAAACATGCATTAAATTCAGGCCTTGAAGGAAGTACCCTCTACTAAGTTCACAAATTTTATACTACTAAACTAACACAAATACGGAAAAACTTTCGTAATTTCCGATATTAAGTTTTCATGACCGAAAGGGCTAAAACGGAACCCTATTAATTTTGTCATAATATATTCATCTGACCCTCATATACTGGTACGCACACGTCACTCAAATAAAACACGTCACATAAAGAGGTCACCTTGTGACTCCCGCGATTTATCCTTTTATTTCTACCTCAATACCTAAATATTATTACTGACATCTCAAATGGGAACAAAAGACTGTACTTATAGGATTTGGACGAAAACGTAAAAAATATTATCTCTGAACATGAAATGCAAATACTTTTAGCTTACTATATATTCCGTTATAAGCTCAGTAAATGTGGGTAGAACGTAAACTTTCCTAACCGTAATAGCATGGCACGCGTAAAGTAAAAACTTTATTACATTTCGAATAACAGTCTGTATTTTTTGAATTAAGATTTTGTCACTTAGAACTCTTCAGTGCTAGGTAATATAACTTTATTGAGGCTACCGCGTTCTATACTATAGAGCAAGAACCTTAAACAAATGTGGTAATAATATTAATTCTAAATACGATTTTTACGAGAAAGCAGACCTTTTCCTAAAAAATTAAAACTAAAACGGTTTCTTGTAACGCTTCAAAACAGATTGTGGGAAGTAAATTTCTCATTCAGAAAACGTCAACGGCTATCGCCAAGGAATTATAAACAGTCTAAGAGTCAGCTGCAATCCAAAAAATAACGCAATTTATCCAGTCGTACCTTATTTTTCGTCCAATTTTTACGTTAGGTCAGATTAGCTAGAAAATTATGAAATTTTTCATATATCTTTATATTTTCGCCTACTCACTCAGATTATTATTTACTGATATTATGATTGCTTTTTTATGTAAAGAATAATTTGGTAATTAGGTAAACAAAGATATTTCTGTTACTTTGTGCGATCGACAAAAAAGGAATGCCCACACGAATCTGTATCTGCCTGGGGTCATGCAAAGCTACCACAAAAACCGCGAGTTGCTAATTTTGAACGAAAATTAAAATATTATACAGGGCGTTAGTGACATCGTACCGAATACCAAGAGGGATGATTCAGACCATCATTCTGAGTTAATATCCAATTGAATTTTCCGTCGCAAAATTCATGATTTGTTTTTTTTTTTATTATTTACTTTTGCGACGGAAAATCCCACATGATATCAACTCACAATCATGGTCTAAATCACCCATCAAAGTTTCCGTTACGATGTCACTAACATCCTGTATAGTCTCGTTCGATGAGCTTTCGTATCTTTGTTTGATATCAAACACAGAGAAACCTTTCACCTACACATTCCTAATTTGTAATTCTGTAATCGTATATGCTAATAATATCATAAGACATTATTATTTTCATATGCAAACAGGGATAATCGCCGGTTAGTGTCACCCATAACTATACTATTACAATAAGTAGACTTATTTGATTATACACTACCTAGTGTATCTATAGGCAACACACACACACACAGGCAGCGTAACAAAATACTCAGGCAAGTTCATGAAAAAAATTAAAACCCAAGCAATACATATTTCTTTTATCATTAAAACACAAAGATTTATTGGTTTTGCTTTTACTTTTCATGCTATCAAGTCTTTTTTGCAAAAAAAAATATCTCTATTACGTACAATGGTAAAGCCGAAAGAAGTTCTTTAAACACATTCCTTAGGAACGACGTTTTCGTCATCTCTACGAACCTTTATGCCAAAGGATTTATTCTTTGTTGTATTCTTTTCCTGTACTGATTGCAATGAGAACAACATAATTGAGGTTATTTGGAAATGCGTTTTTATATGAGTCGTGGTAATGCAGAAATGATATTACTCTGCATTATATAGTCTTAGAAACACTACCGCATTTCATTATTTTAGATGGCAATATTTAAATACATACGGTCTAATGGCAAAATCTAAGTGTGCACTTCGCTACTTGTTACGAAACAAACGTCTCTAAATTATAAATCTCCTACAACATAGGCTTCAGTAATCGTAGGTCCGTTCACAGAGATGAAAATATATTTAAAAAAAAATAGAAGGCGATCTTTCTAACATGGGGTGCCTGTGACCATACAGACATTTAAGGGTAAAGAACCCATAACAGTCCAACCCTTAGCATGCGGGGACTGTTGCAGTATGGCGATTTTGGTGCGGAGAGGCGAGTGTCCTTTCTGTACGTAGTGCTATAAATATTCTGTGACCATACAGTGACTTGGTACCTATTTAAAAGTAGCTTTTAGTAGTCCTCTGATTACTTGTTAGCTATGTAAACCAATTATCTTAGCGATATTTCAAGAAGTAAGTGTACTTACTTACTTATTTACAACCTAACAAATGGGACGCATTAATTAATGTTAAGAATGTCACACGCGTTTGGGAAACGGGCGGGACTAATTTATTAAGATGGTATCCTCTTAATTTGTAAATTAGTTTTCTTTTTGTACCTTTATTTACTTAAGTCTTTCTCTTAAAAAACTTTTCAAAGGAAAGTAAAAACGCCTAAGTAAAAGTAAGTATTTTCGTGATAGATTAAAGAATACTAAAGTAGGTTTACGTACACATTCAACGTAGTTATATGTAAATATAGGTAATAGATCCTGATATTCACGACGATGGTTTTATGTTCTGACCTTAGAAGTTGTAAATCTGAAAGAATATGGCTGAGTCGCTGAACAAATTATATCATCTCCCACCCGCCCATTTGTCCACAAAAGGGTAACCTTTAAAAATACTGCCGCAGTTCGTGGTGTAATGGCATGCGTCTGTAAAAAACGAAAAAGCGCTTAAGTTCATGAGAAAATCCGGTTATTGTCGGAATTTTCGTTCAACAAATAGGAAAGTAAATAATAAATGGCGCACTCTCAATATTAGAGTTGATGTCGCCGGTTGCAGACATACAAAATTATAGACTTAGACCGACCTATTACAATATCACTTTCATGTAACGAATTTAACCTAAGTAGTACGTGTGTGACCTAGGATAACATTTATGAAACAAATAAAAGAGAAGGCGCAGGTCGTGTCGTATCGGGAGGTAAAGGTTTTGGCGGGAAGATGAGAGGAATCGCGATTACTCCACCGACAAGAGCGCAGCTCTTAAATAGAGAGAGAGAGAGAGAGAGTACGTGTATATATTAAATTATTAGGGTCTCAACTAATAAACCTACTACGGTCTACGCCCTTTGCTTTTGATTTCATACAAGACAATTAACCCGGCCCCAGGGCGGACAGAGTCATTTGCCTTCCACTAGGGCAATTCCTGTTCGGCGCGTCCTTGCTATGACGGCGGGCGCCTCTTACTTCAGTGGGCCGGAGTTCGAATAGGGATCCAGACCTACGGGGTATAATGTAACCCTTGCCCAGGAATACGAGTGAAGACCTCAACGGCTGCAGAGGCCGGTTGGAAGGGGCAAGTCACAGGGACTGTAACCTGAAACTTAACAAAGGGCAGCAGTAACTGTCAGTACTATTCAGAGACGGAGGACAGAAGGTAGGGAAAGGATGAAACGGATAATTGGTTTACATACCTAACAAGTAATCAGAGGACTACTTTCTTTTGCCTCGTACGGCTTTGAAATAGACTACTCTGGGCACTATCCCACTCGCGTCAGACAGAATACTGTGGGGCGGAAAGCAAGAGGGAAATCACTGCCCTATTTTAACCCCCGACGCAAAAACGATGGGGTGTTATAAGTTTGACGTGTCTCTGTGTGTGTGTAAATGTGTATGTGTCTGTCTGTGGCATCGTAGCTCTCAAAGGATGATCGGATTTTTATGAGGTTTTTTTTGTTTGAAAGATATATCAGTCGAGAGTGTTCTTAGCTATGTTTGGTGGAAATCGGTTCAGGTCTTCAAGATTATCAGGTCGTTTCTTAAGTGTGATAGGAATGTTACACGCTCAGTTTGCTTGCAAGCATATGTGGGATAAGTAATTTTTTGCTTTTTAAAGGGTTTAGCATTTTTAACCTTTTGTCATAATAATTGAGTACTTTTTTTTGGTCGGGGGTTTTTAAAAAAAATATTTTTTCCCTAAAAAAGTAGCATGGAGAATGCTACACCGACAAGAGCGTGGCTATTAAATTAGTGATTATACCTACTATGGTGATAGTAAAATGACCTCTATTAAAATAATGAGTACTAAAAAATAATTTTAAAACTTAATTTTCTGGCTCTGGATACCGTCTGTTTTACAAAGCAAAAAAAAACTCTAACGTGGCCGGGATTAACACCCATACTCGCACACGTTCGTCTCGGTTTCATAAGAACTGCGGGTTCAAATCCCGTCTGAGTCAGACATTTTCGATTAAAATTTCTCTTTCAATCTTGAATCGTTTTCTCTGACTCAGTCACTAAGTTATTAAACGTCCCTAAAAAATATAGAGAAACTAAGTATAATAGGATTTCTTACATCATTTTTTTTTTTCTTTTTTCATCACGGTATTAACCGACTTACCATATATGTTAAATTGTGATAGCGAGACATAACATCGCGTCAGACCTCGCGAAATGTTAGCGTTAACATAAAGTATCATAACAAATAAGTATTAGGTATGTAAAGGTAATTGTTTTCTTCGTAAAAAATAATGCTAGAAACATTACATTAAAATGAGTGAAAAACAAATATTTTAATTAAAAAAGCAAAAGCATTTTTTACCACAAAAATATTTAAGTGATATTATATTTAAGTAATATTCTATTTAAGTGATATTCTACTTCAAACACAGTCTTCAAAAATCTAATAATACTTTTTTATTTTGTTTAAAGACGCCTATTCAAACTTTAAATTGATAATATTAGACTAAGCTCTTTAATAAACTCAATTAAGATTGTTTACTCTGGTCGCTATTGTTTAACTCAAAAGGTTTCGCCTGTCAGATATACCTAGTAGTTACACAGACACTAACCAAATTAAGAACTTTCTCAATGAAGCTTTTAAGAGTTTTTTTTTTCTTCAGAAATAGATAAAAACTGTTTTCTTTGCCTTGATACCATCGTCGACGTTAGAAACATGCTGTAAGTTAATCAATGTTTTGACTACATATATATGTATTTTTAACTTAGTAAATTAAATTTAAAAATAGTAATTAAATTGTTACATATATTTACACCGAAATAGGTTTTTATTTGTTAACTTTGTTTTTTAACTGAAATATAGTTGACTTTATGTATTACTTTTTTACATTTATACATAACATAAACACGCCAGAGTCAGCTCTTACTTCAATCAATCAGAAGGCGTATGGAGCATACTCCACCACGCTGCTCCACTGTGGGTTAGCGGAGGTGTTTTTTTAAGGGCAATAGCCGGGACCAACGGCTTAATGTGCCGTCCGAAGCACGGCATCATCTTCCTTTGGCTGCAATGTCCTTACCAAACAAAGGACAGTCTCACAAAGTGATCTCAACCATGGCCCTATCGGGAATCCAATCCTCCAGATCGTGAGTTTGCTCAAATCACTAGACCACAGAAGCTATTTCTTTGACATATATTTTTTTCAAGTGTTATATATAATTCAGCAGATAAAACAACCGTAGATAGTTATAACGTTTTCCTGTAGCTTATAGGATCATGGTAACCGATAAATGAATGCGTGGGGGCAGCGCCGCCGTCCGCTCACTATTAACCCCATACCATGTACAGGACAGTAGAGTCATGAGCAATATCATGTACCCACTTTAGGACTCTGTCGCACTAACACATTTGACATTTAGTAAGACTTACAGTTCAATTTGTCAAAAAAGTTAATGTGACATGGTACCAAAGTGTATACACATATTAATGCTCGTGACCGTACATCTCCGTTATAATTATATTTAATTATGTACATACTTAGTTCAAAAAAATACTTAACAAACATAGATAATAATATACATTAGTTAGGTACAAAACTCACAACAAACACAACACAACAATAACGATGCACTGTACAAACCACGTACAAACCTAAAATGTGCTTCGTTTGAAGCTTACAACGGTTTTTCTTGTAATACCGTCTAGTCTGACAGCTATCATCCACTTTAGCAAAGTATATACTTAATGTGAAATGAAACATTCTGAAACTTTAGTTTTAGAACTTTCATTTTTAAATATACTTACTTAGTCTGCTTGAATATTCCACTAAGTAGTCTTCGTTATGCGTAACTTCTGATCAGTGTAATATCTACGTCAAAGAATAAGGAATAATACTACGTATAGAACGGCAACTCTCCGCTCCCCACCAGCGTCTCAACTAGATCTACCTCACCCCCCTTGGAACATAGTGTAGACTTAAATCATATGGCGTCAGATGTCACACACACAGATGCCCTTGTCTATGTAAAACGAGGTTGTTTGTATGAAGTGTCAGGGGTGCGTCTACGTATAAACAAAACGACTGAGCGGCTTACGCCATAGACTTTGACTAGAAATTCACTAGGTACATGACCGAACAAAAATACCTATAGGAAACGCTGTCTTACGATTTAAACCCTCCTGTCGTGTAGACATCCACTTCCAGTTGAGAATAGCAAGCTATTATCCCTGTTTTCACCATCAAAATGCAAGAACACAAACAAACATAGCTAGCTAAGAGTGTCTGTATACTGTACACGTCGGCCTACCTTCTTTACGAAGCCACTGACAATGCCGTAAGCGTGGCCAATTATTGGTCAGCAAAAAAATAGTATCGATCGCCATCGACTCGCAAAGAAGAAGAAGTTATGTTGTTAAATGTAAGTAAACAAAATCCCATTGTGCTCAACTTTTGAAAGCAATAAATACGTATTTGTCAACTACGGTACGATGAATACGGTTGACCACAAATGTGGGAAGCTAAGACCTAGATCTGTCACAAACAAGTATTGTATTACGGATTGTATTGAGTCGGCTCCAAGACTAACATTGGTTGAGATAAATACGGAGCAGGCTACATGCCGGCACTATGTGTTTCGCTGAAATACGTTAAGCTGAGTATTTTTGAAATGTGAATCGTAATCACTTTGTGAGACTATCCTTTGTTTGGTAAGGACTTTTCAGGCTTGAATCACCTGATTGTCGGAGAAAGTAAGATGATTCCGTGCTTCGGAGGGCACGTTAAGCCGTTGGTCCCAGCTAATCTAATCTAATCTAGCCTACAAAATCCCACTGCTGGGCAAAGGGCTCCCCCTCCTCCTTCCATTGGTCCCAGCTATTAGCCGTAAAAACACCTCCACCAACCCGCATTGAAGCAGCGTGGTGGAGTATGCGAAAAAAGTATTGCCATTTTTTATGAATAAGTAAAAAAAATATTATTTGTTGGATGTTGCCAACAACTTTTCTTTAGTTTTTCAAAAAATACCTTTTCTTAAATAACATTTTATATCTAAGATACCCATTTTCTTATCAAGGTATCTTAGCTTCGGCTAATGATATTACCAATATTTCTTATAAAATTTGTATTCTGAACAAAATCTGATCCTGATTATTTTGTTATAGAATTTATGAAGAACAGATTTTACATCAATAAGTTTAAAGTAAAATATATTGAAAGTAGATTTCATTAACTTTGCTGATGGAGATATCTCCTGAAGTATAAAGGTTAGATAGCTCTATTGAAACAAGGCCGTTCATTATTTTGTCTGGCCAAGTGAATGCCATCCTCGGATTCAATATTCGCCTCGGCTTTATAGATTACCTACTTAATAATATGGTTTAATGTAATGGGTTAGGTACGTCAACAGAGACAAAATGGCTAAATATTTTTTTGCATACAAACTCGAACATTTCAAAATGTTCCTGGATTTGGATCGTCCCCAGTTCCACGTCTGTAAGCACCAAGCTTTACCGTCTATACAACTAACCCTCATTTAACCAACTGCATAGTATAAATCTATTTTTACCGCAGACATTTCCTTAGCCTCATGTTCCTTATCTAACGCTTTACGGGGTCTGTTTTTACTAAAACTTACACGAACAGTTCAGTTAATTATTCGTATATTCTTATCTGCTTACTTATTATAGTATTAAGCTTATATTTTGCTGGAGTAGGTACCTACTGATAGCGAAGCGTTTTACACCGCAAAATGACCCATTTAAAAGAGTCGATTCCTACCGCGATCGGAATGAATTGCGATCTAAAACGAGTATAGACCCATCCGTCCGTCCTCCCACATCTTCACGGCACGGCGTTTTTAACGTCGGAATTCACGGTGCCGGCGACGACTATGGAAATCGCGACATGACACAATGTCGTGAACGTGAATTTCCACGTTACAATGCCGTGACGTGGAGAGATGGACACGTCTCGGTAGTTGTCAGAGATGTCCATTATCATCATCAGCCCATTAACGTCCCCACTGCTGGGGCACGGGCGTTCCCTATTGATAGGGAGATAAGGCCTTAAACCATCACGCGGGCCCAGTGCGGATTGATAGTTATTAACGACTGCTAATGCGGCCGGGACCAACGGCTTAACGTGCCTTCCGAAGCACGGAGGAGCTCGAGATGAAAACTTTTTTTTTTGTGGTCACGCATCCTATGACCGGCCTTTCCGAAAGTTGTTTAACTTCAACAATCGCAGACCGAGCGCGTTTACCGCTGCGCCACCTAGCTGCTCCACTATTATGACTATTATAGTACTATCCAATTCCACAACGTCTCGCAACAAATTCAATGAATATAGAACTTCCCAACTTTCTTTATTATTATTATACTCTATATACGATTATTTAAAGGCGAATCGACCCGACAAACTAAATTGCTTTTGTCCCAATGTGTAACGTACAGTCAATGCAATCATGCTTTTATTCGCCAAAATCAAATATTGAACCATCTGGAACAAAAAATTATATTTGCTCTCGGCGAAACTCAATTATCTTCTATGATACAGCAAATTAAACGGTATATTGATTCACTATAATTAAATTGCCGGTCTTTGATAACCTGGTTGATTGATTGGTTATCTCTCAAATGGAAATTATCGAATATTGTTTTTTTAAATATGAAATGAATAACTTTCATGTTAAATTTGTATCCACTGTGATTTAATCACTTTAGTCTATAATTCTCGACTACTTCGCTAGTTCGTAATGTAAATTCGCATATAAAATATAACTTTCCACTCCTATATAACTAAAATATTATGTTAAACATTTACTTATAGTCGACTAGAGACCCGCCCCGGCTTCGCTCGGGTGCAATGCTGAGGAAAAATGAAATTATTTACGACAACACATTAAAATTTTCAAAAGTAACAGTATTTCTCCACTATTTAATGGATGTTTTTATACATATAAACCTTCCTCTTGAATCACTCTCAAAATCAAATCCGTTGCGTAGTTTTAAAGATTCAAGCATACATAGGGATATAGGGACAGAAAAAGCTACTTTGTTTTAATACTATGTAGTGATTATGTATTTGACGTTTTACTTCGTATTTGGACTTTGCTTATTCATTACAGTATATTTCACTGCAGCATACAAAACTATTTTAACTGTACCGTGTGTAATTACACATTTCGACGTTACATTCCTGTCATTCGCTCCACATTCTTACTCCAAACATTTCGAGGGCATTACACAGGGTATTAGTTTACTCCTATCTACACAGGTATACGTTTTTTAGTCGTAGCACACCACGGACAAGTAGTTTCACACAGACACACATTGACGTTATCGTACACGCGCAACTATGTGTGTGACGTCTGACGCTCATACGACTGAAGACTAAAGACTGTAAGACCGAGGCATAGAATAAGAAATAATACTACATACCGAGGGGGGTAAGGTAAACGTAGCTCAGACGTTGGTGGGGAGCGGAGAATTGCCTTTCTATAGATAGTATTATTCCTCTATGGTTGTAGTTATACGCACGGTCTAGAAAAAAACTAGGTATATTCTTTTCTGTATCAGATATTTATGTATTCTGACTTTTCATCATAATTAATCTTAGAAGAAGAGTAGTAGTTAATGCAAATTGACTTATAGCTTCGCCGCGCCAACCCCAATAGAAAATTAGAGGAATAAAGAATTGTGTAATAAAGTGTTTTGTATTGTATTGTGCTATTGCACTTGGAGAGTCCTAAGTTATTACTAATACAAGGACCAAAGCAAAGAAGTCCCCCTCTGTCAAAGTGTTTGCCCAAATCCAAAATATGTAGTTAGTATCCTAGCAATTGTTTGTTTCATCTTGTCACACAGCGATATAATGCTTCCGGCCCGTAGATTATCAATAGAAACATCAAAGAGAAATGTCTACTTACACCTACAACCACATTGCGTATATGTATAATGATATAGTCCTACACACTACACACACTTACAATGATATGAATGAAATTTACAGACAATGATACAACCACAAAGTGACAATCACAACACCCCCTAGAAGATAAGGCCTATAACAATAGCACATGAGATTCAGATACCAAATTTTATACTATTGGTGTCGTATTTTATACTACTCGTATTATTCATCATGTTATCGGAAGTAGAGTCTTCATACTTACATCAAATGGCACGGTGAACTTTCTTATCAGCTCCAGTAGTTCCAACTTTCAAACGGATGAATGGATAGCTTGCTCACAAACATGCTACAGCTATACCGCAATGGTATAAATTCCTATTTCTTGCCGTGCAAAGCCAACTCCTAGAGATAGTTTTAATTAAAGTCGGTTCCCAATCCTATTAATATTTTATCTAGATCCGAACCAGCAGTTCAAAAGATGTAATTTAACTGATCCATATAAAGGCAAGCTTTATCTCAAAACATCGCAAATCTTTATACGTCTTCTATGTTACATGCGAGGTTCTGTACACCGGTGAACGAAAAAATTGACTCGAGTTTTGCTCTGCTTTAAGCAAATGATTATTTGACAAGGATTTTTTTTAAAACAGCGTCTTGTGACTTAGTGAATGCGTAATGAATGGTCAAGAAGAATACATACATACATACATAAACTCACGCCCGTAATCCCAATTGGGGTGGGCAGAGCCACAAGTAATCAAAGACAACTTGCAGCCACTGTTGAAGCAGCTGCTGTTGTTGTTGTTGTTGTTGCTGTGGTCAAGAAGAATCTAAAGATAAAATCAACAATCTTCCCTAAGATAAAAACATATTTCCAAAAGAGTAACTACATGCCCTCAAATATTAAATACCTAACGCTACCCGCCTTTGTAGAGAATAGTGAGCATAATATAGTAACGAGCTTTAAACATTTTACAAATTTTCTTACCCTCTTATCCACGAAACAGAAAGGATTACCAAGCCCACATAATGTCTAAAACAAGGGAGAACTTATCTCGAAACCGGATTCCACCGGATGCAGGCGGTTTAACGTCGAGAGCCTCCATTTTCTTTTCTTTTTTTAATTCCGCTGCTGGCGGCTTCTTTCACTTTTTCCCAGATTTTTTTATAGAATTCTCAAGGAGGTTCGCAAACCGAAGGAATGAGAATTAAAACAGGGATAAAAGCGTAACAGTGTTATGGCTATCAACCAAAAAAATCAGCGAACAGTAGCTAAAATACGATCATAAATAGTATTATTACATTTGTAACTGCGAAAGAGAAGAAGATTTGTATGTTTATTGCACCATCCCTCGCTCCAATGAATGAAACTTCTTTCACCCTAAGGTTGACTGGCAGAAATAGCTGTATAGCAATAAGGCCGCCTATTGTGCTTATTTTTATTCGTATGTATATGTCCTGTATATATGTTTTGCGCAATAAATAATTTTTGATTGATTGAAAGAAAAACATTAACGAATTACCTTTCTTGAATGATACAAGTCATATTTTGTCGTGCGCAGCTACTTCAAAGATCTTCTCTGCTAAATTCTGTTTTGTTTTTGTGTGCAAAAAATATTTTTTGTATTGTATTAAGTATTTAATTTTATACTGTAGTAAAGCTAAAACAAAAAAAATATTAACACTAGTTAATAATATAAATGTAGGTAACTAACACAATATGGATGAATATCGTCTAAAATAAATTATTTATTAGTATTTATAAAGCAATAGCTACCGGCGAATCATGTGCTCACTGTCAATAACTGAATTATAAATAATAGCAGTGTATGCCAAATTCAACCTAATTCGAAAGCGCGTCTGTACGGCACTTTGTTACTTAATCGCATTACAGTTTATTAAAGCGGCCTTAATTCTCGTATCAAAGCAAGTGCCACTGTGACGGTAGACTGGTGATCTAATATACTGCCCTCTGGCGCTTGTGTCACAGTCGGCGATAAAGCGTTAAAATGTCCTAAAGTTAAAACTTCCGTAGCGGGATTCGAGATTGGAAGGAAACTCACGCAATCCAAGTAAAATGAGTTTTATTCACACCACACTCTATATCAGAAGAAAACACTTCACTGAATACCGCACTAAACGCTATACTGAACACTTCACTACCACTATAACTTTCACTTTTTTTCTTCTTTAACAAAAGCTATAAGTACTAAACTATTTGCAAAAAAATGGAGCGTAGCATACGCTACGGGGGCAATCGAAATCGGGGGCATACGCTACGGAGCCTTATCCGCGAGGCACTCAAATTCTACATGTAAAAGTTTTTATTTGAATTTAAACTTTTAAGAAGCAACGATAACTTTTGATAAGTACATGTTTATTTTATAATTTAGCCATAAAACACTTCCGTAACTTTCCTTTTGTGCGTGCCTCTTCGTGGCGGTTTTTGTCCACCTTCTACAACAAGCTAAGATGAAAGAAACATGATTCATTTAAAATATATATTATAAACTGATTTGCTCTCTAGCAGTCTCTGGCAGTTTGACGATGCGGCAATTTGGTTATGTCACCACCTGTCAAGTTGGTCATAAGGCTTGGTGAAATTAATGTGAGTAGGTACTTAGCATAGGTGCTAAGGTAGTTAGAGATAGGTCTCTAACTACCCCAATTGCAAATATATTCGTGAGCTTATATTTATTTTATTTTTGCAAGACTGAATATATCCACATACGGATATATTGGCCGACATAGCGCTGTGGATGCAATTATTATGATATCTCACTGACTCGCTACCCGCCAGCTATCAGAGTTATTCTAAGGGCAAGTTTTATGTTTAATGGTTTCCATGTTAAAGTGAATGTTGGAAGTGCCACTTTACTTCCGAGTGCAGTAATTCTTGCTCTATAACCTCTTTAGTCTCTATATTAAATTATCGACTGTAGTGTTGCTTTATCTCAACTGTAACAATATAGTGGTTCGTGGAATTAACGTTTAATAAACATTAATACAAAAAGTAGTCTCAAAGCTTAGCCTTTTAAGATCTGTAAGGTACCTACATCATTATTTATAAAACGTTAGCTTTTGCCCGTGACTGCGCTCGCGTACAACGGGATAACATGGTTCCCCTTTCCTAATGTACCTATTTTTAGCTTCTCACCTTCAAAAATGCAAAAAGTCCCATATAAAATTTCACCCCCGCTTTGAAGGGGTTTGGGGCAGCATTCCAAAAAAATGGTGCAGGATTTTTTTGTTAGCCACAAATATTCCGCAAACCAATTTTTAGCTTTCTACCTTGAAAATTGCGGAATGCTCCATACAAACTGCCACCTCCATTTTAGAGAAGTTGGGGGTTAGAAAGAGAAAAAGTAGCAGTCACTCTCCATCACTTCAACTATCTCCACTTAAAAAGGCTCGTCAGTTCATCGCTCCGTTTTGCTGTGAAAGACGGTTAAACAAACAGACAGACCTCAAGACAGACACATACACACACACATTTATAATATTAGTTAGTATGGACTTAGAAATAATTAAATACTTCAGTAACGTTTCAAACCCTCGCAATATCCAAATCCCAAAGAACTTGTAATTACCTACTTAATAAATAATGTCTGAAATTATAAACCTTAATATTTTCAAAAGTACTTACGAATAATATTCAAGTAAAAAATTGTGATGCTAGACCCATTCATTTAATTCTAGTTATTTTATTTTCAGACGCTGTCTTTCCGATTTGAGGTCGTAAATAATTCCATGCACTCACTCACATCGTGATGCTAAAATTTGTATGTCTAAAACAAAATATTTTCAACCGTGAATTCGTTGTTGACGCCGCCATTTAAGGCCCCACGTTCACCAGTAGACAGCATGGCAGAGACCGTGTCATCGGCATACTTACCGCATTTTTGTTCTATTCATTTTATCTTCACAATGACGTTCAGGAAAACATGAAACAGTAGGACTAGGGCCCTGTACTGGGAGGTCTTCTGGCCACATCTTTCCCTCAGCGTTACAGATTCCTATGTGGTAGCAGTTTTACAGCTAGTTACATAATATGTAATTTAATTTTAGACGTTCCAAAAGCGCTGACTATGTATGTAAGCCAATTTTGAAAAACAAATATTTTGGATTTTTTTTGACATGAAATCCTTCATCGTATAAATGATTTCATGAAGTTTATGAGTTTCTATTCACTACTAAGGACACCCCAATAATAACCCTGACACCAGTGTTGATGACGTTGGTAATTCACCTCACAACCCACACGATAGAAGAAGACTACTAACGACCTTCGTGATCTAGTGTTTAGAACTTTAGACTCACGCTCCAGCGATCTTTGGTTGTTTTTTTGGTGGGGACACGTCAAATTATAATATCACTTTCTGAAAACATATTTCCGTACTTCGAAATTGAGGCCCATTAAGCCGTTGGTCATGGCTACTAATTTCGAAACTTCTTTGTTACATAAGATATGTCAGGGCCTTTGGCGGCTCAACTCCAAACATCTGGATCGGTATCGGTCATCGACCTTATAACAACCCGCACAAAAGAAGACCTAACTAAAATCTGACGACAGTCAATTTCTACTTAAGATAACAAAAATATTTAACATCTATAATGATGATGAGTCCTATCTTATATGAACCGGACCTAATTAAAACCGGACCTGTCAAATCTTCAGTTTAGGGGTCCGCCAGTGAAAACGGGATAATGCTAGGCAGATGATAAAGATGAATACCCTAATAGGCCGTGATCCTGTCAGTGAGCTTCGTGCCTTATTGGGACGAACCAACATATTCTGCAAACGATGGTTCCGAAATAAAACGAACAGCATACCATTGTACCGTCGACATTTTTACCGTGGCTTTACCTCAACGCATTTCAATCGGTTTCCGATGCTGTATTTGTGTTCATTTCTTTATTGTCAGTGATATTACATATGTATGTGCCTACGTATGTTATGTGTTATAGTTATATGATACATTTTATTCTACAGTCTACTACGAATACTTTACGATAATATCGCTGATTGATAACACAATAATGACGTGTGAATATGTGACATAAAACATACCTTTTCCGAGTTGCATATCATTTTTTTAAGTGCACCTTGGATCGACGTGCGTGTATGAAACGATTGATGAATGTGGAGGAAGCAAAATAAATGTGTCAGCGTGGCGGTTTATGTATGTATAATGTATAAAGGCTTGAATCACCTGATTGTCCGAAAAAGTAAGATGATTCCGTGCTTCGGAGGGCACGTTAAGCCGTTGGTCCCGGCTATTAGCCGTAAAAAATCACCTCCATCAACCCGCATTGGAGCAGCGTGGTGGAGTATGCTCCATACCCCCTCCGGTTGATTAAGGGGAGGCCTGTGCCCAGTAGTAGAACGTATATAGGCTGTTTATGTAATGTATAAAGGGGGTGTAAGGAATCATTTTATCCAAATTAAAACACATAATAACGGGTTCTTATCGCGTTTAAAGCAGGGATATGAGACTCCCATTCTCATAATTATTATAATAACCGCGTAAACTTAAAACAATGTATCATTATATCCATCTTAGGACTTCGTATCAACAGTGCCTGCAAGTTGTCTTCTGATTACTTGTGGCTCTGCCCACCCCATTAAGGATTGCGGGTGTGAGCTTAAGTATAAAAACAAACATCCACAATGTCAACCTTAACTTATTTATTTATTTATGGATCACTTACAGCTATGCACATTATAACATTTAGTTAGAACATAATTAAACAAAGTAAAACAGTACTTATGTGTAAGCCTATTACAAGTGAACACAACATTCACCATAAAAAGAAAACAACATCTAGTCTGTTGAGACTAAGTAACTTTTACATTAAGTATACAATAAATTTGAAGTCCAGTATTTAATGAATATTAACTTCTTCCCTTTATGTTTCTCTCCCCAAAGGTTAATTTCATAGCAAATGTCGGAAACAGATTGGCTTGATAAGCTTTGAGGATTATGAACCCTTGTAGGTAGTTGGTTGGTACCCTTTGAGAATTCCAATTGAAACTGCTATTACAAATTTTATGCTTTGCTGTAATTGCAGCTTAATTTTAGCTTTAGTATAAGATCGAATACCGACCTCCGATTTGTTGCAGCTTATTTTAGATTTAAAACAATGTAGTGTGTAATTTTAAAAAAACATAGAAAACGTTCAGCTGCTTGTCTTCCCGGGCATGTCGTAAAAACCGACAGAGGGATTGTGTCCTCTAACATGATGGACTAATGTTATGGGCGATAGGCTGATCCCTTATCACCATAAGGTTCATCATATCCAGCTTACGACATCGTATCAACAGTGGCTGCAAGTTGTCTTGATTACTTGTGGTTCTGCCCACCCCGTTAGGGATTGCGGGCGTGAGTTTATGTATGTATGTATGTGTATGTGTAATTTTAATTTCTACACCCATTAAACTTATTTACGAAGAAAAAACAGACACAGAACACACAATACTATTTCGTTGCTTCAAATTCACTTTCAGATTTTTTTTTATTATTCTGCCAGCACGCTTAAAAGAACTTTTTTTGTTGCTTAGGCAAACAAAGGGTAATTCTCTATTTAAATACATTTAGTACTTTTTATATGCGTCTACGCTTCCATAGTCCAAATTCCAAAATCCATAGTAAAAAAAACTTATGTAAGAAAAAATACAGGTAGTCCACAATACAAACACGTTGCTTCAAATTTACTTTCTTTTTAGTAAAAGATACTATTTAGGACGTGGTCTGATCAAAAGCAATGTGCAGCGATTAAAAATCGAATCAAATATCTAACAGAACCACTCATTCGGTAACGATGTGCGCTCCTTATTACTCTAACTCATATAGTATACCTACTTATTAGTTAGTCCTTGCTCTAACAAAAGCAAATTATTTTTTCTCTTACCATTTGTCTTTTAGATACTTACCTAATTTGATCACCTTATCAGCTAAAGCAATTTTTCCTTTCGGATCAAGTCTCTGAACAGTTATAGGTACCTCAAAGAAAAACAACATTATTATACAAAAATATTCAACCTTCCGCCTCTGAGGTAACCATCCATCATCGCAGCCCAACATTTGATTTGACGTATTTCCTCAAATGTATCATCTTTTATTATCATTTTATTATACAGACAATGAAATATTCGCGGCTTTAATAGGGCTACAGGGGCGAGTTTATGTATGCGATTTGTAGCTCTACTCACCCCATTGCTCATTGTTGACTGTATTACCATTTTTATTGCGAATAAATGATTATGAATTATTATGAATTAAGCGCGCGTTGATTGCTTCTACGCCACAATGCGCAAGAGATGCGCGTCTCTGGTGCGTAGGATACGGGCTAGCTCCAATAGCGTCCTGGCGATGTTGGCGAGCAAGTTGGACTGCGTGCACGTATCTCTGCTGTGCTATTGCTGGTCACATTTTTTGGTTTATTGGTAGTCACATTCGAGCGCACGAGAGAACAGATTGAGGTCGCCGTTGTCGAAGGCGACAAGGAGGACTATATATTTATATACAGGGTGTTAGTGACATCGTAACGAATACTCAGAGGGATGATTCAGACCATGATTCTGAGTTAATATCAAGTGGAATTTTCCGTCGCAAAATTCATGTTATTTTTTTAGTTTTTTTAAATTATTTTCAATTCTATACTTTTGCGATGGAAAATTCCACTTGATATTAACTCAGAATAATCAGCTAAATCATCCCTCTCAGTATTCGTTACGATGTCACTTACACCCCATACAAGTACATACAGTAGCCATACAAGTAGATATGGGTGTTAGTGACACTGTAACGAATACTGAAGGGGATGATTCAGATCATGATTCTGAGTCGATATCAAGTGGAATTTCCTGTCGGAGAAGTCATGAAAATTTTAGAGCTTATTTAAATTATTTTCCGTTCCATACTTTTGCGACGGAAAATTCCACTTGACATCAACTCAGAATCATGGCCTGAATCATCCCTCAAAGTTTTCGTTACGATGTCACTAACACCCTGTATATATACCACCAACAATATAGCTGGTGGTGTGGCGAGGCGACCAACCAACTAGTTGTAACTCTGTTTTTGTACTTTTTTTCTAAAATAGAGTAAGATATACTAATATATTATTATTATTATTTATTATTGAGGATTAAGTGGTGGGATGGATAAAATTGCAAATAGGCTTTTTCCAGGCACTCTTTGTATGGCATTGAAATATATATAAAGTGGTGATAGGCGGTAACAGTAAGAAAGCGAAAATAATACATTAGAAACCTTCTCCCCGAGAATGACGTAATGGGAACTGTTAGGTTTATAGTCCTCATCCATTTTATCCAGCACACCCTGGGAAATCTGTGAACAAATTGGAGAAGTAACAAATCCTTTCTCCGCGATGGCGAACTAAATAATCACTCTACAGTCCTATCTTGAAGGTAGCTTTCACCTTATATCTTTCTCCTCGAGTACTCACTAATACTCTCTTATCCAAACATGCGAATCAAATTAAATAATATTGCCAATATATCTTTTCGAATGGCAAATACCGGGCTAATCCATACTTACATATTTACATGTCTGTCTGACTTTTACTTTTTCACGTCTGAACCGGTGAACCGATGTAAATAAAAATCGACAGGTAGATAGATCGAAACCCAGCGACTGACATAAAATACTTTCTAGAGGCGGAATTAGAGTACTTATTTCCATAACCGAAGTACCTACACGCGGCCGCCGTTGCAAGTTGGAAGTTCATCGTAAATAAGACATGTTACGGACAGTAATATACTTAGCGAGCTTTCTCAAAACACGATTTTAGTACCTATAGGGCCAACCTACAGTTCGTCACTGGAAAGGCAAAATTACTTAAGCGCCAAGAGGCCGTTTCGAGAAAATGCCGTTTAAAGTATTTTTCATAACTTTTTACCCAATCCAATATTATTATTTTTATTTTTATTCAATTTGGACGACGTCCACGTAAGATTACCTACTTACCTTGTTTATATTTTCATTCTCTACATCTAACAATACATAATTATCATAACATGGACTGCTATTTTATGATATTTTGGCGCTTACATAATTTTGCCTTTCCAGTGACGATATAATTATATCGGGTGACAACCTACATATACTTTTTATAAATTGTTAAAGCATGTCTGGAAACTTTTATAAAACGATGTGAAGTCGTAAAAAATGGTCAAATTTCGTATCCTTATCTTAAACAATCGGATACCCATGCGACATCCAATTGCTTCGCGAGGAACCAGTCTTACAGTGGAAAATTACGCATATGTGAAGTAACATCGCAATCAATAAATAAAAAGTTAAAATTGTATGAAATCAAATTGCGTAAAATGAGCGAGTTGTGAGCCGTTAACATGGAATTAAGTGTAGCGGTCGCGCGTTCATTTACCACGGCTATTTGCATGTTAAAATACCCAATTGCAACGAACCAACACAATATTGATGCTGTAGTGTTATTGTGTCCTTCGAATCACTTGTTGCGTAATCACATTTAATTATAATCCGTTTTATGTAGTGGAGTATTTTAAAACGATTTCACGGGTCGACTGGTTTCATTTGTAGATTTACTATAACCATTCTTGTGCATGCACAATCAAAATAGAGCTTAGTAAATATTCGCAATACATAATAATATAACTAAATTTAAATTTAAGCGTATGGTAGTAAAGTGAACAAAAACATACAAATAACTTCAGTAAATCCGCAATGTAGAGCACTTAGTTGGGACCAAGCAATTCAATATTAACAACAGTAATCTTAATAGTAGCGTAGTTCAATTTGAGTAACTCGAGTTAAACTCGAATATGGCTTAATCGAGTTGACTCGGCTTCTATTCGAGACCTACTAAGAGTCTAGTGGCTAGACGTAGTAGTGTACTAAGCAGTACGATTCTGTAAGAGCAAGAGCAACTCCGTCGGTGATCGTTCCTCTGTTTACCTTCGCCGGCGACATTTCGCGTCAACATCGCATGAGGTAAACCGGTTTGACCATGGAATTAATAAGTACGTAACATACAGAGTATTAGTGCCGTCGTAACAAAAACTTTGAAGGATGATTCAGACCCTGATTCTGAGTTGATATCAAGTGGAATTTTCCGTCGCGAAAGTATGAAACGGATAATACTTAATTTAAATCAGAATCATGGCCTGAATCATCCCCCTCAGTATTCGTTACGGTGTCACTAACGCCCATAACTACTTGTATGGCTACTGTATGTATCTGTATGTACTGATTATTCTGAGTTAATATCAAGTTTAGTGGTATTTGCCATCGCAAAAGTATAAAATTGAAAATAATTTATAAAAACTAAAAAAACAACATCAATTTTGCGACGGAAAATTCCACTTGATATTAACTCAGATCAGATTGGTCTGAATCATCTGATTATTCGTAACGATGTCACTAACACCCTGTATATACAACATAATTAAAACACATAATACCGGGTTCTTACCGCGTTAATCAGGGATATGAGACTCCCGATATTTCAACACTGTTGCAAGTGCTATGATCACGGATCGACTGTTGATGAGTTGACATGCAGTCGTATAAACGACTGCATACATTTTGTAGGTGGCGCGACTGTGGTTGCACCAATATGATGTCCCAGCGAGATAGGATCTTTATTCATGGCTGTAATACAGCCCAATTGTTAAGTAAATGAAATATATAAAAATACAAACGAAATATTTCACTTATAACATCGCTTAATATGTCAGTCTCAGAGCCGTGAACACGTAACTCGCTTACATACGTTATGCCTCAATAACCAACAAATACAGAATATATTATTTTCATTTTTCCATTTCTCGTGTATGAGAATCGGTTGATCTCAGTTTTTCTTACTTTTTATATACATATTGCTGACTCAAAAGGGTAAGAAACGACGTGACTATATTGAGTTAAAACAAATATGGCAACCACATACCTACGTCGGGTCCGTGCGTATGTGGCAGTTGCCTTGTATAATCCGTTGTTTTACATAACCACTAGTCATAATACATATTACGTGCGTAAAAACCCGCAGCAGCGCTTTCCATTTATGGACGGACGCAATTTTATTCGCCAAATCTTCGTCCTGGAAAATTCCGAAAATAAGAAATATAATTTAATTTGAAATTAAGATTCGAAAGAAAAAATCAAAAATACATGCAGCATTGTAGCCAGATGCAAGGGAATACAGAGGGCCTAACTAAACTTGTAGTGTAGTGTAACCAAACGCAACTTATAGGAAAACCGAAACGCAAGTGGTACTGAAGGTTATTTTGACAGTTGTCATTGAGTAACAAGGATATAAAAAGGTTAACCAATAATTCGCGCGAACCACTACAGACTCCTCTAAAAAGACTGTACACATTATTTAAGATATAGCGGGACGAAGGCTATTTCATGTTGTGACAACTGATTGTTATATTAAAATAAAACCAGTGCTTCTTTCGTATCAGTGTTTAATTAATAGTCCTAATACGATATCAGAATATACTACAAACCTAGCAATTGCACGCACGCTATGATGGCCGCTTTAACATAATAAAGTACAGCAATTCGTTCCTTCAATATAGTTATAAATTAATACAAAACTTGATGAACACAAAGTACAGCTATTTGCTCCTTTAACTTAATTGATGAGCCATACAAACGTCACAGCGGCTATCCAAATCATTTCTTTTTAAGAACATCTAGGGCCATGTGCCGATGTTTTTCTTGCAGCTATTTTTCCTCGACTACAGGTTGTGAGAAGCTGTGTAGTTTTAAGCGGATAAGACGTTCGTCAAAACCAATTTATTTGTAAAATTGACGATTAAAGGTGCAGTTGTACTTATATTTATTTTTGTTTTTGTGCAATAAAGTGTATTTGTATTGTATTGTACTGTATGTTACCAATTGAATCAAGATATTTTTGGGTTTGAGTCTGAAAAGTTTAACTATCAAAAACATAAACAGGCGACAGAAACTCCAAACATAAATAAATGTGTAGAAAGTCATCCCGCAATTTCATTTCAATATTTTTCCGATCGACGCATGATATTGGTCCGATGGGTGCCCAGGGCAATCTAAAACCAAATGAATGTGAATCAAACATTCATCCTAATGGTTTATACCGATTTTTTTCCCGAAATATTACCGATAACTTCCTCCTCCTAACGGCCTCCGTGGTCAAGTGGTTGAGCGTTATGCTCACGATCCGGAAGTCCCGGATTGGAATCCCGTTGGAGACATATCACAAAAATCAGTTCATGATCCATTGTTTGGTTAGAACATTACAGGCTGATCACCAGTACAAAAATAAAATGATCCGTGCTTAGGAAGGCACGTTAAGCCGTTGGTCCTGGCTATTACTTACTGATATAAGCGCTTAGTCGTTATATGAGTCATATCAGGGGCCTATGGCAGTTCAATAATAACCCTGACACCAGAGTTGACGGGGTTGGTAATCCACCTCACTACCCACACGATAGAAGAAGAAGACTTTGTCCCATTTAGTTACTTCATAATAGATATTCAAGTAATTTTGAATAACGTTCTGCAAATTGTATGGTATCATATTTTATATTTAATCGTATCTCAGACAAAGACCGAAGTTATTTATGACAGGACTTATTAATATCCTATTGTCTACATGAAACGTGATTCATTTGTTTAATTATCCAAGGTAATTATAATAGTAGGTACTCTAGAAAACACTCAAAGTTGCATGCATTATTTACGCTTTTTCTTGAGAATAATATTTTCGTGCATTAATATATTATAAGTAAGTTTGTTTCATTATGGTGACGATATTTATCTACTCTGAAATATAAATGCTTCTTTGTGACGCTCTATTTCACCTTCCTTTCCTCCTCACTTATAATTGCAAGTGACTTTTTCGAAAACACAACGAACAACGAATTTATGTGAAGGAAGCTTTTTATTTGAAATTCTTTATACAGGGTGTTAGTGGTGACACCGTAACGAAAATTTTGAGGGATGATTCAGGCCATGATTCTGAGTTGATATCAAGTGGAATTTTCCGTCGCAAAAGTATGGAACGGAAAATAATTAAAAAAAACATAAAAAAATCATAAATTTTTAGGCAGGAAATTCCACTTAATATCAACTCAGAATCATGGTCTGAATCATCCCCATCAGTATTCGTTACGGTGTCACTAACACCCATACCTACTTGTATGGCTACCTGTATGTACTGGTAAAGGGTGTAAGTGACATCGTAACGAATACTGAGCCGGCTGATTTACCTCATTATTCTGAGTTAATATCAAAAAGAATTTTCAATCGCAAAAGTATAGAATTGAAGATAATAAAAAAAACTAAAAAAAAATCATGAATTTTGCGATGGAAAATTCCACTTGATACTAACTCAGAATCATGGTCTGAATCATCCCCCTCAGTATACGTTACGATGTCACTAACACCCTGTATACTTAGCTACAAAATGACCGATAAAAAATTTCTTAGTTACATGAACCCTGTCAGGGGCCTTTGGCGGCTCATTAGTAACTCCGACACGGCTGATGAGGTCAGTTATTGACCTCACAACCCACGCGATAAAAGAAGAAAAGTCTCTAACTTATACAGAAAATATTTTGCATAGAGGTTTCCTACATGGTATGATCTAGACTATTCCCTATCCATCCATAGGGAAGGCCCGTGCCCCAGCAGTGGGGACGTTAATGGGCTGATGATGATGATGATGATGATCTAGACAAGGAATAATGATTTTTTCGAACGAGATAGAAATCAAACACTGAATTTTATAATTGGTATTCAAATACCTAGTTAAATGAGAGGTTTGTTTTTTTTTTTTGATTATGCCTTGTTTAACGACATAAAATTTAACACGTATAAAACTTTATAATTTACTGCCATTAGTTAGATATATGGATATATCTTAGTTGACGCTACATTATGATAAGTTTCGACGAAACAATAATTCTAAGATTGTGCGAAAGTATTATGATAAAAGTAGCAAAAATTAAAAAACTGACACTAATAATCAATTGAGTAATGGTATAGTAGTAATAATCTCTACGTATATAAATGCGAAAGCCTACCTACTCAAACGATTTTCCCCCAATACTTACCTGTGTCTTTACAACACTTTGTTTTGAAAACAATAAAGATTTACCAGGACAATTAACAAGCTGTTTAATTTTCCTAAGTAGCCAGCACTCAACCCGGGCCATTTGTTACGGTCTGTACATTTTGTCATTTACTTTACAAAAGACGCTACTTTACCTCCAAGGTTTTCTGCAGTACAATAAAAATGTTAAGGAAGATTTATTGCTCGATGTCTACACCCTTCTCCGCAAGGTCGCGCATCAAAACATCCGGAGTGCCCTTAATAAAGGGGCTTCCTCAACTACAAATGTGCAGTCTTTAGTGAACTACTTTCCCTTGAGATTATTTTAACAAGTCCGTTGCACGCTAGATTAGACACAGACATCAAAATGTAATTTATTAGTAATAAAAGTTACACGGCATAAAGATAAGTGTAATAACAGTGTAAAATTTTCAGGTTAGGTAAGCACACCCTGTGAAAACGGGACAACTCTAGGGATATGATGACTTACTTAAAAAGTATAATTTTATATAAGTAATAATAATATATTGCCAAGTACTGCCCCTCATACTTCTCCTACCTGACGAGTGTAATAACACTGTACAAATATTACTTACAATACGATTAACACGTTCCATTTTATGATTCGACTTTTAAACATGATTAAAATTTATCGAATCCCTAGAATCGTCAGGTAGGAGAAGTATGAGGGGCTGTACTTGGCAATATATTATTATTACTTATATAAAATTATACTTTTTAAGTAAGTCATCATATCCCTAGAGTTGTCCCGTTTTCACAGGGTGCGCTTACCTAACCTGAAAATTTTACACAAGCGACTACCTATCTGACCGTCCAACCTGCGAAGGGATAACCAGCCCAATACAGGTCAGGTCACATACCTCCGAAACGTATTTCTCGGGTATGTAGGTTTCCGCACGATGTTTTCCTTCACCGCTGAGCACGTGATAATAATTTATGATCCAAACGTGAATTCGAAAAACGATTTCAAAAATCATAGGTTTAGGCCCGTGCATGCGAACTTAACTTTTTAAGTAAGTATACAAGATAAAGTTTTGAAATAAAAAGGACTCGAAATGTTACAAAGAAAGCTGATTTTTTAAATTTGCTGAAAATTGTTTTTATTTTAAATTTCAAACTTCTATAGTTTATAAAAAATAAATAAAAGTGTAGTACTTAATTCTGCAGGCCAATGTATTATTGTAAGAGTTATGTAAACTGAACACACACCATACCACAAACAGGAGGGTCGTATGGAACAGAAAGGAACAGTACCTACTGTACTGACATTAAAAGCAAAACTGACATATAATTAAGTATTTTGAGATGCCCTTTGCCTATTTAACCCCTTGAGGCATTTAAGCTTCCGCTTCTCAAAATAACTTTGCCCTAAAGATACTGTCACCCCTTTTAAAGAAAATCACGAGCCTTTCAGAGCGTAATTTGCAGTTAAATTACATTACCATTAAAACAGTAATTCAATGTAACTGTGACATCAAATTACTTTAACTTGCTTGGAATGAAGAAGTTTATTAGTCAACAAACCTTTATTGAGGACCTCGAATACAGACAAGTTCAATATAACATTATACATTAAATATAAAGCCATGCAACTTAGCTGAGGAACGTATCGTCTTAACATAATCCTATAGCAGTAGCAGTTTCCCATTTTTTTTACATAACTCATTGTAGATTTGCCGCATATGGCATTTACTAATTGCCCAGATAAATGGGGAGCGCTCCTATAGAATCAAGTAATGGCCCCAATTCCTGCAGATACCTCCTAATTTTACTTTAAGTTATACCTGTCATTTTCTTAACCGCCGAAAAGGAAAGGGACGGATGATTGACAGCTCTTAATTTTAGGAAGTATGACTAAATCTCGCTGGTATGCAAACCGTTTGACGTGTGCTGTCAACTTAATTCTGTCGGGTCAAGACAATCAAAATTTTTATAGGGTTGTTTTTAGATTTGTGCTTGAAATTGACGTTCCATAAATGTTATGCTTGCTGATTACCCGTCCCTTTCCTTTTCGGCGGATTGACTTAGTTATGATTATTAAATAAAATAAATAAAAATCTTTATTCCCTGACTTAAAAACTAACAAAATAGGTTATACAAAGTTTTCCTGATATCTAGAGAGCAGCCATTAACAGTCAAGTTGTCTCATGACGTAGGCCTCCTCGAGTTCCCTCCATATGCCCCGGTCTTTTGCTAATCTTCTCCAGAACTTAGGAAAATCATCTACCCGTCTTTTTGTTGGCCTTCCTCGTTGTCTTTTCCCTTCTCTGATTATTATAATTATTACTTACTAAATAATATTACGTTCTTACCCCCAATATTTATTTTCGGTCATCCCGTGATCATAGCACTTTGCTATAGTATCCAACCAAACATCGGGATCAGTTTGCCCAATATTACTCATGTGTTTTATTATAATGATAATACTGATTACTTCTTATAAGGAATATACTTTATTAAGTACACTCAAATAGGGTAAAAGTTACAATAACCTTTACTTAGACTTACTTTTCTTATTACAAGTTTAGAGGTGAATAAACAAGAAATCCATGACTTACTTGTGATATCTTACTGGAAACTAGTTAAGTCTATCTATCCCACGTAACAGGAAAATGCTGAAATTAGACAGAAAGAGTGTTACACTTGGAATCCGATTGTCCATAAATCAAATTATCTATCTATTGGTTTATCCGCTTCCTCGCCAATTCCCTTTTTTCACATAGATTCCATGTCGTAATAAAAAGTTCTAAGGTTTTTTTTACGATACTAAATAAATCTTGAATTTTACAAAAAAAAACATTGATTTTGCTCTATACCTCTTATAATTATTATTGTAGGAGGGGAGCCGTATTGGCTGTGGGACGTTTTCAAAATGGCGCCCACGAGGTTTTTCAATATAACATTATTGTTTATTAGATTGAGATCGTAGACATAACAACAAAAACATTGACATTAGAGTATACATTTTCCTTTTGTAGCATAAATATTTGTGGAACATATTCTTTTGTACGCATACTCGAGGGGTTATATTGTTTCCTTCCCCCACCGTCAATCACACATGTTTAAAAGTTATTGTATTGATATCTCTACTGTATTATTTCCTTTCAACTATTTTCCTGTTATGTGGAATAGATTGTTTGGTTTCACGTAATCAAACAATGGTAAGAACTAAACACACTTTCTTTTATCTCGGGTTTGTGTTACATAAAGACGTGTTTGTGTGTACAGTGCACCTCTAAAGGCCGTATCTTACTTGGACACCATGGAGATTCACCCACTTCCAACAACAAAAGGACACACTATTGACTAGTTGGTTGTACATACAGTAAGACACCAGGTAAAGTAGTGTTGATAGCGCGACTGTCGTTGCAACACTATGGTGTCCCAGTGAGATACGGCTTTTATGTGTAAAAGCGGCGGCTTTTTTGATAGCAATCCTAACGATGACACCTTTGGACGATAGGATGACTCCCAATCAGGACCCACCTAGACGCGCAATGTCGCCAAACAATTTATATTGAAATGGCGTCGTTGCCAAACCGTTGCAAGTCGCCTATGCATCGCAAAAGCAGTTGAAACCTGCCAAACATTTCAAACAACATTTTTTCATTGTATTGTTTGGCGATTGTCGCCGGCGACGTGGTCATCATGACGTCCCGATGAGAATGGCCCTAAAAGTGAACTTATAGATAAATCTACGTACAGTCATGAGCAATTACATGTACCCACTTTAGAACCCTATAGCACTATCATTATTTGACATTTAAGAGAGACTCGCGGTTTAATTTGTCAAAAAAGTTAATATGACATGGTTTCAAAGTGTATACATATTAGTACTCGTAACCGTACTACTAAATCGCACGGACAGAATTCCGACCCAGTAGCGAATTAATGGTTCCCTTTGTGACAACCAGCTATTCAAGACGTTCAAAATGGGGTTTTCAGAGCGGAATTTCCGTTTCGTGTTTATTTGTATTGATGATATGATAACAACTTTACATTAATAGTATTATTAATACTGTTAACCAAATTGGAATTTGTAAGGAAATGGTTCAGTACGATCTACTTTGAACCGGCGTGCGTGTATGAAACGATTGATGAATGTAGAGGAAGCAAGAGAAGTGTGTCAGAATCGATACAAATGGAATTTCATAGCCTCTGCTTACCTCGGTGGGAAATAGGCTTGAGTTTATGTATGAATGTAAAACTGTTCTGTATGTATGTACTTAGATTTGTTACAGTTGGCTTATAAATGACCTTATAATTATAAAACAAGGAGAAAATTATTAGGCATAATTAGCACTCAACATGCAAACTACGCTACTAAACTACTCATCAACTCTATGTAAACAGGTTCGCGCATAAAAGTAGCATTTTAATTGATAATAATCTCACTGGTGTGCAAATAAACGTACATATTCTTGTTTAATCTCACACAAGCGGTTTATAACGTACTTAGATAATAAAAGTAAATCTTCAACGTCACTATTATCAGAATAAGCATAAACATAGTAGGCAAAATAAGAAAAAATAATAACTAGACTACTAAGTTACAAAAAAATAGCTTCAATTTCCTTTTTTTGTGGTAAGGCCGGAAGAGGAAAACCTTAACGAACATATCGTGGCCAAATCCGGGATGTTTTATAAAAAGGTCTGTAGGGCTAACATGCGCAACGTGATCAAATTTTGTCACGGTCATTTTATGGATTCTTACGATACCATTGTGTCAACAACAACAACAACAAAAACTCTTTATTGCCTTTTTTTTTCTTTTTTTTTACTCTTTTTTTTGTGTCGTTCTGTCAAAATACGAACAAAATCATAGTTTGGTAAATAAACAAACTTATCGATTTCGACAAAATTTATTGAATCGATCGATATACGCACAGGACCGGGAAAAATGGAAAGAGGAAGGGGAGGCCTTTCCACAGCAGTGAGATCTTGTAGGATAGATTAGATTAGATTAGATCGATAATTTTACCACGTTGCGCATCGGGCTAACGCCCGCCCTGCAAAATTAGAAATTTGCAGTCCGTTTAACATATTTATTAGTTCCATTTCTTTTATTATAATATATTAAAATATAAAAAGGGGGAAGAGGAAGACGAATAGAAAACAACATTTGATTTTGGGTTTATGTCCAGCAGTGGGACGTTTATAAGCTGTTTGCGTTATACATGTGCATATAATATAAAACTGGCCCAGATTTGCTGTAAATAGAAATAACAAATAGGTAGGTACTTAGAAGATAAATTGATTTACAACTTGTAAACATGTAAAACAGAAGCAAATATAGTGCCCTTGAGATAAGATATCTCGAAGGTGGTCGACGACGGTGATTTTTTTTCTCCTCAGTAACCTGATATTGTGTAGGTAGCAATATGTTTCAAAATGCATTTGAATTTTTATGGTACAAAATGATATAAAATTTATAAAAACATCAAAACAACATCGTGCAGAGTAATTGGACTGTACATTTGTGAAACAAAACACAAACTAGAAAAACCAAAATAGTCATTTTGCGATCAAATACATTTTGCGACAAGGCCAATATAAGATCTGGGTGAAATAATATCTAGTCGTTGTGCGATATAGTCTTTAACATAACTATTCATATTGCTAGTAGACAATCTGAGACCAACCCGATAGTTATTCTGAATTTTGATCCTAAGTAGGTTGATAAAATTACTATGCTAGGACAAATTGTGAAATCTTGACTTACCCTGGTGAGAAATAGGCATGAGTTACCTAGTCTGTTATTATTTAGTGAAAATATATTAGTAATTCTTGACTAGGTATCTCTCTCTCTCTCTCTCTCCTTGGCATTTATTATTCCCATCTGATAGTGGGCTCTGCCTTCTTGGTCTTTCTCTTCCACTTCGCTCTATCGGTCGTGTCATTCTCGAAGATATTGCACGAGCACAGGTTTAATTATTTATACAATTTAAGTAGAGACTCGATATTATATAAAGCTAGATTTATCCCGAAAAAAAATTAAAGCCAATAAAACAAGAACTCTAAGCTACAAACATTCTTTGCTGATAATAAAATTACGCATCCATAGCAGCATTGCATTTGTTTACCATGAAGGACAATTCGTATAATAGGTAATATAAAATATAATTACTATAATTGATTATTAGACTAGAGTTCATACTAAATGCGAAAATAAATGCTAAATGTGAGTGAGAAATGCTTTTCGGAGGTATGTGACCTAACTGATATTGAGCTGGTTTTCCCTTCGCGGATTGGAAGGTCAGACAGACAGTCGCTTCTATAAAAAATCGGACCTGTCAAATCTTCAGGTTAGGTGAGCGGACCCTGTGAAAACGGGATATAACTAGAGCTGAGAATCATCCAAGATTAGTATTGAGCTTACTCGTTTAAATCTTGTTGCATTTACAACGAATGCAAGCAGCCTATTTTATGCGTAGATTTTACACATTTAATCCCACAGGTGTTACGTCCACGAGTGTATACGTCAATGTGACGTCACGTTAAATCGAACATGGCGGACGCTGGTAAGCCAGAGCTGCGGAACATAAACATAATTTTCAGCCAACCCCTTTGACATGTTTTCTTTTAATTTGTAACAACGAAGAGCCATTTTACGTACATTATCGAACACGGGACGCACATATGTTTTGATTTTAGACAAGAAATATTTTTTCTTTTAATAAGAGGTATGATAAATAGAGACGTCCATTTTAGCTTTATTTTTTTAAACTCACAAGCGCCCAAATCTCTTTATCGAGGTATATCCCTTTTGATTGATGTTCTACTGATCCTTACAGATTATAATTTTTTGTGAGATTAAGGTCTATATTACTGAAACAAAACAAAACAAAATGTGTTATGTACATAACATAACATACAGCCTCATAAATCCCACTGCTGGGCACAGACCTCCCTCCCTTAGTCAACCGAAGGGGGTATGGAAGAGTACGGAGCACGCTGCTCCACTGCATGTTGATGGAAGTGTTGTTTTTTTCTCCGATGCACGGAATCATCTTACTTTTTCGGACAATCATGTGAATGATTTTTCCGACAGGAAATTCCTCTTAATATCATCTCAATCATGGTCTGAATTATCCCCCTCAGTATTCGTTACGATGTCACTTACAGCCATAAAAGTAGGTATGGGTGTTAGTAACACCGTAACCAATATTGAGGATGCTTATTTAGCTCATTATTCTGAGTTAATATCAAGTGGAATTTTAGATCGCAAATGTATAGAATTGAAAATAATTAAAACAGAACTAAAACAGAATCATGAATTTTGCGACGGAAAATTCCACTTGATATTAACTCAGAATCATGGTCTGAATCATCCCCCTCAGAATAGTTACGATATCACTAACACCCTGTACATATTAATTTCAGTTTACTTACACGCAATGACCTAAGAAGTCTTTCATTCCATTAGTGAAATGTTCATATAATCGGATATAAACTATCGTTCAGCTTTGGAAAAACACATCTCGTCCACCTTTGAAAATTTTGTGTAAAAAATTCCATATGTTATCGATCATCTTGTGTTGAGAGTTAATGAACTTTATGTTTAGAAGACTTACAAATAAATTTCTTTGAAGTTTCCGAAAAACTACTGAGATAAAGTAGTTTAATAAACATTACAATTCAATGGAAAAGCAATTAATTACACGTTATTTTAATTATATACAAGCCTCAGTTTATTATAATTAAATGTTCGAAAAATAGCAAGCTCCGGGTTTCAGCCTAGGGTGAATTGTTAAGAAGGTACTCACAATATTGCCCCTCTGAAGGTATGCTAAGCCGTACTGAGACATATTGCCTGGAATATTGCCTATTAATTAAATTCTATCACTCACGCGGCGGGACTCAATCGCATCTTTGTAATATACACTTACCGCACACATACAGCTCACAAACGACCCATTTACCTCCCGTACAATAACATAACATAAACAGCAAAGTAGTCGTACACAACAAGCAAATGTCTTTCGGTGCGTTTTTATTGCCCTCTAGCGCACTCTAGTATCGCACTGATCAAACAAAATATCGCAATAAAGTACATCACATATAACGTTATCAAAACGAAAACATAATGCATGATGTCTCTTTGCAGGTTCGGACATGGCGGCTCTAAGGAGGCGAAGGCAATTACAGAAAAACTAGAGTTCCATGCACGATACGCAAATACTCGCAGAGACTGCCGATGTTTGCTCTCGGAGCGTTATCACTTGATAAGTCAGAACACAAGCCTCGAGCAAACAACCTTATCATGGTAACGTTCTTACTGGAGACGGTGAGGTGCTCCGCAGAATCCGCTCCACTCGCCCGCGTCAGGAAAAACACCTGAAAATTGTGTTAGTTACCATAAAATGGATCGAGTGCCAGTGTGAATATCTAGATTGTAAGTGTGGTTAAGTGTAAATGAGCCAAAGAACAGAGTAAGCGGAAGGCAAAGCTGGAAGCTCAAATTTGTACTAGTCTGTGGTAAGGAATCGAGTCAAACTGGAGGACCTACCGACGTTGGAGACGAGGGACGTGATAGAGAATGGCAGCGCGAAGGCCGAGGAGTGCCTGGAGAGGAACTTCAACCTGTCGGGGAACTACTGCCCGGCGTACTACGATGGGCTGCTGTGTTGGGACCCCACGCCCTGGTACACGGTAGCCGTGCAGCGCTGCTTCAAAGAGTTCCATGGCGTCCTATATGATGACACTCGTAAGTACATTTATCCACTTCTTATCACACATTCCACGTACGGTCAGTGCCTTAATATAAGCAACCTCTTGCCTTAACAGTGCCATAATTAGCCTGTATACTTAGTGGAGTCACAGAACGAATAAGAAAACAAGTGACATTAATTATATTGACATCAATCTTACACCATAATATAAAAAAACGAATTACAGATAACGTAAATGCTCCATTAAAAAATGCTACTGCTTATCATTCTAATGATGGGGGAGATTGATAGCAGCTATTAAAAAAATAATAAATTAATCAGCATTTTCTCAGAAGCAAGAGAAGATACAATAAATATTGTCTTAACATAAACTAAAGTTTAAAAAGGTCTTTTTAAGGCGCAAAACAGTGACCAGTTTTTGTACCTTATTAATTATCCATATAACGCCAAATAATTACAAATATTCGCAAATAATTTTCCCCTGTGAATTACGTCAATCATTTATCTTACTTACATTGTTCTTTCGAACTAATTCAAACCAACCCACGGCCGCAACTATTCCTACTGACAAAGTTTTTATTGATTACGGTAAGTTCCAAACATTTTGAGAAGTTATAAATTAACTTTGACGTTTTGACCAAGTCCCTTGTTTACTGACTTTGTTTGTTTGAATCTGCTCTGATGTTTACAGCAACCTCGTCGTTGTTGACAATCTCGCCTTTAGAGTACTCTAAAATGATGTAAATTAATTCATTAAGTCACTTTAAATTATCCTTTGTGAAGCGTTGTTTATGAAAACAAATCTTCATGTCATATTGATTTAGAAATGGACAGAAAGGATTACAGATTAACCTATTTACATTAGTATGACGTAATAAATGACATCACAAATAATTTATGATAGTAAAGTAGGTCGTAGCCTCTTTCTGCTTTTAAATTGACACTGTTGAATATACAAAGCAACAGACGTTTAATCTTTGAGAGACTTTTTTGTAGTATTACTCTCGAAATTCTCTTGTGTCTTTGTGAAGTCTAACCCGTTATACAAAGTGGACGGTTGACCAAATAAGAAGGCTTTCTTTAATAAGCTTTAAAATCTCTGTCAATGAAAATGATACTTGCTAGCTTGATGATTTCACTATCGCAGTAGATTTGCATATATACCTACATTATAACCTTGTAACAATACGTAGTGAACAGTAGGCCTAATGTAAACAAAATTATACTCATTTATCGTTTATACCAAACCTATATTGTAGCCTCTCAGTCTATCCAGAACACTGGTGCAGCAAGGATATTAAAAAGTCCTTTGTCCACTATCCTTTGTACCGGTAAAACTACCTGAAACTTGCAGGACATTGCCTTTACAGTTGCTAAGGAAATTAAGGTAATTAATGTGCTAATTACTGCAAAATGGCCACTACTGCTTAATTTTGCTTCTGTTTGTTAAATGGCTTATTTTACTTTACAGTACAAAATAGAGTAGCAAGTTTAGTTGAAATGAGTCTTTGGGGTTTCAATTCAACACTTTCAAATACAAATATACTTTATTGCACACGACATACAAAACAAGTTTTACACATACTTACATGGACGAAAGATTGCAATCTGGCGGCCTTATTGCTAAGCAACCCAGCAAACAACTTTCAACCAAGTGTGATTCAATGGCTGAGTTTGTGGCGTCTTCTCAGGCTTTGGATCATCAAAATATTGTCGCGTTCTGTTTATCTTGTTCACCGCCTGTTCGTTACTGAGGATTCTACTTTGTACAGTCGGATGAAAAGTATATTTAATCCAGCTTTATTTTGCCAGAGCTGCAACTTTATCTTCGCAAGCGAGACGCGATATAGGTCTACACAGGCCTTTTTTTTCGACGTGACTTATTGTAGATTTGCCGCAGATGGCATGAACTACTTGGCTGGACAAAATTATACAGGCCTTAACCGATACATTAATAAGATCACGTATCTCAGGGTTGTAAGGGGCTCTGGCGACCCACCAACACGCACTGGACCAGCGCGGTGGGACTATTATCGTTTATTGTTCGGAACCCACCACCTATCGCACCTCAGCTACTGGTCTGGATAATGATACATACATACATAAACTCACGCCTATTTCCCACCGAGGTAAGCAGAGACTATATAATTCCATTTGCTTCGATCCTGACATACTTCTCTTGCTTCCTCCACATTCATCAATCGCTTCGTACACGCACGCCGGTTCGGAGCAAAATTTGTCAATGTAAGTCCATCTAGATCTTCCTCTGGATAATACAACTAGATAGTATAGGCTTTTCACTCTTTTTATCGTAAGACTTTCTTATTATTATTCTTAAAAAAACATAGCAGTAATTAATCATACTAAACTACACGCGTTTATGCCTCTGCAATTTTCTTTCAAAGTAATTTTGTGTAAAATCATTATGTGTAACGATAATGTGAGTTATTATGAAAACTATCATTAATCAACGCGCACGTTAATCATTTCACAGCAATATTTTTACTAGCCAGCCCACCTTTTACTTATAATTTGTCAGGTGTTATAAACTGGCCGTCATTTGTCTTTTAAATAATATTATTATTATTATTATTATTATTTATTAAGTACACTAGCAGCATAAGCTGATGCGTGTACGTCACTGCACTTGGGTTAATACTTATGTTATTACGAGTATTCTTTCGAGAAAGAGTTGGTAAATAAATAAGCCTTTTACATTAAATGCATTAAAGCAACAACTAGACGAGTTCTCAGATTACTTTCGCTCATAAATATATAGAAACAAGGAGCTACTTACTTTGTCTAAAATTTACGGAATAAGACTAATTATTTGAGCAAAATATTAATAAAAGAAACTTTGGACGGCGTAAAAAAGTTGGCTAGATACCTAGAATATATTTAAGCTTGAAATATACCTCTTAAGCCCTGTGCTCTAATGTACTTGTTAAATACATACACAAATTGATGCCTATTTCCCACCGGGGTAAGCAAAGACTATGTAATTCCATTTGCTTCGATTATGTCACACTTCTCACACTTTTCACTGTAAGTACTAGTTAAACAAGAAATACAAATCCAAACCAATATATCCTGTTTTCAATATTCATACATACATATCTAAATCAACTCAGGGGTGAGTAGAACTACAAAGCAATTAATAAATGTATTTTTATTATTGCAACACCAATAGTTATTACAATTCAGGTTACAAATTATTGGATTATGTGTCAAACGAATTACTTACAGACAATTTGCTACTACTGTAAGAGATTGGTGCTAATTCCTGTAAATACCATCTAATTTTATTTTAAGTTATATCTGTCATTTTCTTATCCGCCGAAAAGGAAAGGGACGGGTAATCGACAAGCATAAAATTTATGGAACACACGTCAATTTTAAGCACAAATCTAAACCAACCGTCTAAAAAAATTACATCCGTCAATAACCCGACACAGTTAAGTAGACAGCACGTCAAACGGATTGCATACCAGCGACGTACCTTTTGATTCGCCCGGGTTATTCATTCATTTACTCATTCTTCCTAAAATTAAGAGCTGTGAATCATCCGTCCCTTTCCTTTTCGACGGATATGAAAATGACGGATATAACTTAAAATAAAATTAGGCGGTGTCTGCAGGAATCGGGGCCTTGTGTCGGTTATATTAATCTCTTTACAAAATAAATGTTATAATTTAGTATCTTACCTTTACAGAGAACGCGTCCCGGTTTTGTTTGGAAGGCGTATGGAACAACTACTCAAACTACCAGAACTGCACGGAACGGATCGCGAACGTGTCACCGACTGACGTCACAAGCCTCATCTACCTGGCCGGCTACTCACTCAGCCTCGCCGTACTTTCCCTCGCTGTCTTCGTATTCTTGTACTTCAAGTAAGTGTATTCTCCATTCCTCACAAACTATGATTCTGCGCGAAGCCAAGCCATAGAATAAGTAATAATACTACGTATAGAACGGCTGCGTATCTCTGCTGGACTGGGAGTAAAGAAAAAACATAGAATGCGTTCAGCTGCTTATCTTCCCGTGCATGTCGTAAAAGGCGACAAAGGGACAGCATCCTGTCGAACATGATGGATCATCTGTAAAAGCGATAGGCTGATCCCCTATCATCATCTACCTTAGGACTATGTATCAAAAGTGGCTGCAAATAGTTTCTTAATTATTTGTAGTTTCTCTTTTGTTTTTTCCTGTTTGTGCAATAAAGTATTTGATTATGTTATGTTATGTTAGTTCTGCCCACCCCTTCGAGGAATACGGGCGTGAAGTTATGTATATATAGAACGGCAACACTCCGCTCCCCACCTCACCCCCCCTCGAACACAGTTTAGACTTGAATCGTATGGTGTCAGGCGTCACACACACACACACACAGATGCGCGTGTACGATAATGTAAATGTGTAGTGTCTGTGTAAAACTAGGTTGTTTGTATGAAGGGTCCGGGGTGTGGCTTCACGAAACTGATCGCCTATGTGTCTCCGGTTGATGACGTCACCGATTTTATGCCAGATGAGAGCCCTTAGCGGCCTCAGCTCTTCCCATTTATCCGAGAAACTAGTTTTATAAATCACATGAATAGGAAAATGATTATAGATTAAAGTTTTTACTTAAGTAAGTACCTTATTGCGAAGACCGGGGTGCTGTGAAATTAGGTATATTTTCGTAACGGTCTGTGATTCTGAAAATCTAGTACAAAAACTAAATAACCACGGAAAGTCAAATAGCAAATTTTAAAAATCAATAATGACATGTCACTTTATGTCAATCCCATATTTTGTATCAATGTCGCTCGGCCCCTGAAGATGTAAACTCTCTGATGTAAACTCTCTCTGCGTTATTTTACTAAGAAATGAGTACACATAGTAGAGAAACAGTAATACAACTTTACTTACTGTGAAGTAAAGCGGGAAAATGAAGAAGTTAAGTGATTGCACGACCTAGCTAACTGTATCCAGCTAGGAAAACTAGACTTTGATATATTTTTAATATACGTTCTTTGCATTGTTGTTTGTTAAAGTAATTTTATAGCTACGCGAGTCTTGTGTAAGTACAGCGCAGATAAACTACAAGAATCTTAAATTATTCAGTTTCAAAAGTAATATAAGCAGTTTCTTTTCTGTGAATTTTAGAACCAATTTTAACAGAACCAAAACGAAAATGGCTCCATTTTTAATTTTTCTTGGGACAAATGAGATATCTACTAAAATTCACACTTGTTACATATGTTTCTGCCCAATAGTGGGACGTATATAAATAGGCAGTTTATGTTATGTTTATTACGTGTTAGTATTGAAACTTTCAAAAG
This sequence comes from Pectinophora gossypiella, assembly GCF_024362695.1. Classification (NCBI taxonomy): domain Eukaryota; kingdom Metazoa; phylum Arthropoda; class Insecta; order Lepidoptera; family Gelechiidae; genus Pectinophora; species Pectinophora gossypiella. Next base: position 7,815,418 of record NC_065420.1, on the reverse strand, counting down.
CTCAAAACTGACACAAAATGTCGGTTTATTTTTAACGAAGCTTGGCTGACATAATTATACTCAGACTTGCACCAAACTCTCATATAAATCTTGGTACTAGACGTTTTCCTTTTAGGTATTCCATATAACTAACTTGCTTATTACTCTCCGAAACTACACGAATCAAGTTCGCAGTATGTTCCTTTCAACTTCACGTCTGCTTCCGAAGTTGTAATAATTTCGCTGCCCGTTTCAATCGAAAACTTCGTATCGTATTTGTCAGAAATGAGCAATCGTGTGTAGATGTGGCCAAAACACGTTAATTAAACACGTTCTACATGATAGACTAGTTTTACCAATTAGTTAGGGCCATTCTCACTAAGATATCATACAGTTTGAAGGTCGTGCGATGTCGCCGCGGTTGTATAAAGACTACCTCTCTTTTTTATTAAGCGGGGAATCATTGGGGCTCGGTGAAGCGGTTATGTGGGATCATCATCTGATATTGGAAATAATAGACGTACCTGCGTTTCTGTACGTTAAAGAAACAACATTTTGTCTTTTTTTCCTTTTTTTTTTCTTACCCCGGGGAGGCTGTGATGCAGCCGTGGAGGCTACCTCGCCTGGTGTCTTAATGGTTGCGCAACCAATAAGGATACATGTCGTTGCGCCACCATAGTGTCTTAATGAGATATATCCCTTATAATCGGTATATAAATATAAGTAATAAGATAGTCACTACAAGCTTCTACAAATAAATTGCCAAGCACATGTTTTGAAATCGAAAAATTTATTGTGATGAATCGTACGATGACAGGTTACAGTGGTTACAGTAAGGTTACAAAAAATGAAATTATTATAGTACATTATTCTTTTAACCGGTGGGACTCCCCGTTGTGACAGCACTGGATGAAGATCTATACCGGGTTTAATAAATTATAAAAAAAAATAGAATAAAAATATTACTAACACTAGCTACTTAATAAGATAAATGTAACTAACACAATAATTACGGATGAATATTTTTTTAACTTGATTTCAGATATAAAGGTTTGAAGCAAGTTTTCTTGTTAACTTACATATTATTTGATACATTTTCACAAAGAGACTTGAGTTATTTCTAGGTAGGACGTCATGAACGAACATCGTCTTCTGCTTATCATAGAATTTTAATGCTATTACCAGTATTGTTTGGTACCTGGAGGCGAATCGAGCTCAGTGCAAAACAGCTATTGGTCGAAGCCCTCGATAATTCGCGGCACGACACGGTCAACGTGCAGACCCTGCTGATATAAAATTTATGTAACGAACTTAAGACGTAGCTGGAGATATATGACCGTATCTAACAAATTCAAATGAATTTGAATTCAATCATGAAATTCAATCAATTTTTTTTTGGTATCTAACAAATTCAAATGAATTTGAAAAGTGTGCCTATTTTCAAATAGGCACACTTTTAATTTTATTTATCTATACATGATGTTAGTGACAACATAAGGAATACTAAGGGGTATGTTGTATTATTCAGTTTTATGACATTTAACAAATTCAAATTCAAAAATATTTTTATTAAGTAGGTAACATAGTTATACTTTGAATCGTCAATTTTCACATAACGAACATAGCGACTATCTAACAACTAACAACGAACATAGCGACTATACAACACATAACAACTATATAAATAAAAATTGTCATAAAGTATAAACCTTCAGTATTTCACTATGAAACGTAGCATCAAAGTAATACGCCATAAACGCTGAAACCATAACATTTATCATTTGCTTGGCATTTTAAGTTGATACAGTTTTAAACTGAACATAAATGCAGATAAAGTTGACGAAGTACTTAATGTTGTTGAAGTCGACTTAATTTATTTCATAAAATCCGCTTCGCTTTCCTCGAAGTCTCGTTTGACCTTTAGGAGAACTTGTAGCGGCATTCAAAGCTCAGAATATATCTAGTTGGATGTTACAATTTACCAACCTGCCACCTACCGGACGAACGGTAACCGATATAACAAAGTTGTTTATTGAAATAAAGTAAGGAACTGATGTTCTACTACGTACAAATCAAGGGAAAAAATACTAACTGAAAATCTAAAAATTCTGAACTAAAAAGTATAACTACAAAAACCTCTCTGGTTGGCTTCGCTGCTAACTAACTTCACGTCCTGGTTGGTTAGCTCGCTGACAACACACGTTCAAATTCCTATACCCTTCGAATTTCCATGTTCCCCCGTCACTTCTCCAACAACCTCCCGTTGTTTTGGACCAAAACAATAAACATGCCAAACTATAGGCATCCGATTTCAATTCAAGTTGGAAATACAAGTGCATATTCGTGTTTCTCCGTTAACCGTGCCTCAGGATATTAATTAATCATCTTCTTCTATCTAGTATATGTGTGGGATGTGAAGTGGATTACCAACCTCATCAACCCTTACTTTTGAGCCGCCAAAGGCCCCTGATGACTCATGTAACGACTACGTACTTATATCAGTACGTAGTAACCGGGATCAACTGCTTAACGTGCCTTCCAAAGCACGAATCGTCTTGCTTTCGGACAGTCAGGTGATTAGCCTGTAATTTCCTAACCAAACTAGGGATCATAAAGTGATTTTGTGTGATATATTCCCACCGGGATTCGAACCTGGGACCTCCGGATCGTTAGTCCAACGCTCAACCACAGGACTACGGAGGCCGTATTTAATCATCAACCCGTTTGGATATTTTATTTAAATAAAAAATAATAAAATGTTTATACGAAAGAATTTTCTTTATACGAGACCACATGTCTCAAAGATAGCATTTATTATAATACCGATAAAATTAGTGGGATAAAAAAGTAAGCGATTCTGGAAAAAAGTTCGGATAGTGGAGCTATTTTTGACATATGTAGTAAGTGTACGTACTCATACTTTATACATTCCACCTCTAACTACTAGCGTCTTTTAATATTCATATTCACATACCCTTCCCTTAAAACTGCTAGTGGACGAATGATTAATGTGAGAAATACCGAGAAAAGAGTGAAAACACCATTTTTTGATGACATCATAGATTATTTGAATGAAAACTTTTTTTTGTTTTCTCTCTCTTTCTTATGTTATTTCATAACCAAAAAAGGAAAAAAAATTGAGACATAATTTATAAATAACTGCAACATTTATTTATAGCTGTACCTAAATTTATTCACAATGAAAATCTTTATCTCTATCTTTTTAACAGGAGAGGTCTATGTTCAACATTGGAGTCGTCATCAACTAACATAACACAAACTGCCTATATACGTCCCACTGCTGGGCACAGGCCTCCCCTCAATCAACCGGAGGGGGTATGGAGCATACTCCACCACGCTGCTCCACTGCGGGTCGGTGGAGGTGTTTTTACGGCTAATAGCCGGGACCAACGGCTTAACGTGCCCTCCGAAGCACGGAATCATCTTACTTTTTCGGACAATCAGGTGATTCAAGCCTGAAAAGTCCTTAAGTCACCAAACAAAGGACAGTCTCACAAAGTGATTTCGACAATGTGCCCATCGGGAATCGAACCCGGACCTCCAAATCGTGAGCCTAACGCTCTAACCACTAGACCACGGAGGCTGTTAGTTGGAGTCGTCATCAACTTTACTAATGATATTTATTCTTATCAACGTTCACAAAAAGAAAATTAAAAATTAAATTAAATTAAATCACGGTATTCAGTATTCAGACGAAGTTTGACGTTACATCTCGCCTTCACCGACAATAAAATCTGCAAGTTTTATCGCTCGGTTTTATCTATATAAGCTAGTCTGAGCTTTTCACAGTACTGATTTCTGTACAATTTAATGCAATAGATAAAACACTCGTGCTTTGAAACGAATATTACTTTGACTGACTGCTTAAGTTGAAAATGAATATACGGACATAAAACAAAGCTATATTATCAAATTCAATGTGAGCTACACCACCCCAACACCAGGGGGTCTAAACAGGCCACATTGTAGCAATTCATCTACAAAAGCAATATTGCTATTTGACATTTGTCTGTATTGCGCAATGTCAAATAGCAATATTGCTTTTTTAGATGAATTGCTTCTGTGTGGCCTTTTTAACCCCCCAGGAGTCAATTGCAAACATTTGTTTGGTGGCGCGGTTGCGTGAATGCTACGCTGAAATCCAATTACCCATATGTAATTGTTATATTAAAATTGTCATAATATCAGTTCAAAAATAAAGCGAAAAGCAACCCTCAATAAATCAATGTATGTTATAATGTAAGGTGAGGCCAGTGGGTCGCTTAGATCAATATCCAACACGATACGAACTAATGACCGGTGATTTTCTCAAATGATGGATTTGTAAATTGCTGGGCAGCGCCACAGCTAAGTCACTCACAATATTGTTTGTACCGGACGAAAATTACTTTTGAATTAAGTTTTATGTTTTTTCTTACTTACAACTTTTTGAAACCGTGGCAGCTCAGTTGGAAGAACGCTTGACTCTCATTGTGAGGTTGCAAGTTGAAATCCCAGCACAGGCCTAAACTTAAACTAATTACAATTTGCTACCTAGACAATCTCTACAAAATCTAGACCAACCCTTTTGAGGGTTCATCGAATTTGTTTTCAAATTCGTATTTGAATCATAAAATCATAACTGATTATCACGTGGTGAAGGGAAACATCGTGAGGAAACCCACATCTTCTAGTAACTTAACTTATATTGAACTGGTATTTCCTTCACGGGCTAGAAAGTCAGACAGGCAGTTGCTTCTGTGAAGATCCGGAACTCTTAAGGTTAGGTTAGGTTAGGTGGACCCTTGTGAATACGGAAATGATGATGATGATCTGACGGACTGTATTTTGTTCGAGTAACACAAAATTCACAAAAATAAACAAATGCGATAGTATGTAACGGCCTCGGTGGTCCAGTGGTTGAGCGTTAGGCTCACGTATCCGGAGGTCCCGGATTCGAATCCCGGTGGGGAAATATCATAAAAAATATTTTGTGATCCCTAGTTTGGTTAGGACATCATTTGGCGGTTCAATAGTAACCCTGTCACCAGGGTAATGAGATTGGTAATCCACCTTACAACCCACACGATAGAAGAAGAAGACGATAGTATGAAATACTTATCAATTAGAACTATTATCGCTTATTAAAGCCTTCTTTTGCACGTTTATACTTGTATAAACCAACCAAATCATGATTATTATATAATTATATAAATGTGCAAAAGAAGGTTTTAATAAGCGATAATAGTTCTAATTGATATCTACGTTCTAATTGGTATGGATAATCGGTAAAGTTTCGCATTAGCGAAAAAAGCAAAATATTCTCTTGGCAAATAAAATTGTAGGTAGTCCACCTACTACTCGTAGTCTAACCAACAGCGCCTCAGTAATTTTCATATTAGACGTCTAATCATCTTGTCATTTATACATACATACATTTTTAGAGAGCATTCAAATGGCATGATAAAAAGAAATTAACTGAACTGAGAACGAACCACCTCGTTGGTATTTACCAACTTTTGCTTATTTAAGCACATCAAAAATGTATGATTTGGTAAAAGTTATTGAACCACGAGTTAAGGTGTCGCGGGGACGTTAACTACAAGTTAACGAACTTCTTAAAGAACCGCTTTCTATGTTTACGACACAGTCTAGTCTGTAAGACGGAATAGGTAAAGGTAAATTCAGTTTGACTTTGTAGATTCTGTTAGTGATTCTATTATAAACCTTGTGAATATTGAACAAAGAATACGTTACACAATTATTACTTACCTACTATCTAGTTGGAAAGTAATAATACTTAGTTTAAATATTTAAGGAATATCTTATTTCGATTTAGTTTTTATGCCTATTATTTTTAGCGCCAAAATTACAATTTACTTAAGTAATGAAATAAAGTTATTTGCATGGAGCCCTTTGTGCCAATCATTTGTCCATTTACCTAATATTATATACGAATAGAACAAAAAAGTACGACAAACTTTCCCTTTTTAGGTGCGTGGGCAGTCGTGTAAAAAAGTTTTCAATTGCGATGTTTTCTAACCGTCTTATTATAAAATGAAAACTAAAAATAATACCAGATTTAAAAAGAAAAGTCCGCGCCGCTATAGAAGTTACGCGGCCGCGGCGTTAGTGTCGCTAATTCTGCATAATTATAATTAATATGACTTATCAATTAGTTCCGTTATTTTAAACCTGGTATTATCGTCAGTCTTCATTTTGTTATAAGGGGACGTACGCGTAGGACAGCCGTATGGTAGTACTAGTTACATTTACAGTAAGATTTAATATTGCTAGTGACAAATCATTACAGTGCAGTCTTCGAGTACTGACGTAAGATACAGGGTGTTAGTGATATCGTAACGGAAACTTTGCGGGTGATTCAGTCCATGATTCTGAGTTGATATCAAGTGGAATTTTCCTGTATATTGTTAATAGTAGCGAGAGAGTAATCAATAGGTAGGTACTACACAATATCATGTTATATTTAGCAAATAAATCGTTCATTTCGTTGTAAGTAATAATAAACCATTAATAGGTAAATAGGTATCAATTTTATGTTAGTAATTGTATATGATATTTTTTTTGACGTGACTTATTGTAGATTTGCCGCAGATGGCATTAACTACTTGGCCGGACAAATGGGGAGCGCTGAAGGCTCTCACTCGGTACAACGTTTAAGACAACAGGCCTTAGGGTGCCCAGTTGGGCGCGAACCTCGGCTCAGGGCGTCGTCTGAAAGGAAAAATATTTGAAAGAATTAATCGACCCTAGTGGGTCGATAGCGATAAGCGCTGAATGAGGGAAATCGTCGACCACGCCGGCGGGGTCGGTATCGGGGTCCTGAAGTGTTTGGTGTCGCGAGCTGATTGGCTGCCTCTATGGCTAGAAGAACCTGAAAGATCTATTAGTAACAAACAAACTAAATACTTACTCGTATATGTTCGAAAGTTTATACACTTTCATTTTAATAAAAACCCTCCAACTTTGGATACAATAGTATGACAGATATAACTCCTGTTTTCACGTACAACAGACATGGATGGACGCTTGCGTTCTTCTATTATATTATATTATTTGGCTAAGAATAGTTTGCCTGCAAGTGCCACGTGTATATGTATATGAATGGACAGTTACTTGCCAAGAGCATGCGTTTAACTATAAATAATGCTGAACCAAAATAGAACGCATACGATTGTGATCATATACTCGTAAGGTCCTTTATACTTACTCTTTGTAATATAAACACGTATGAATCATGAATTTTAAATGTTTTAAAGCTTCTTGTTTTAAGGTGATGTGTTTCAGTCAGCTAGGTAACGCTGCGTCAGTAGATGGCGTTACTTCTGCAGTTTTCGTATTTTTTTCCATTTATTCGTTTAGTGTTGAGTACTGACCCAGTGAAATGTTAGGTGGCGAAATCTTACATACATTATCTTTAAGTTAAGCTACAATTTTGAAGTATTTACTGAAGATATCATATTGAAACATTGCATCAAAAGTTGGTGTCATTTCAATTTGTGTACAAACACGAAGCTGTCACACACACACATGCGAACTAGGTTAGCTATTAAAAGAGATGCATAATTTGAAGTCTACTTCTAACTTCTAAATGGCGCATTTGGTAAAGCAGTCGCCGCCATTCTTAAGGTTCACGGTTCAAACCCAACTGCATGTTTTAATTGTTTTTACTTTTTGTATTTTTTTTTACAATTGAATTTGGCGAACCCGTCTATTTGTTACGGAATTTTCAAAAAGTATCACTTTTACCAATAATATTATAATTAAGTATACAATAATTTACTTTGCACTAAAGTACCTTCCGTAATTTCCGTATTTTTTATTTTGTAAAATTCTAACAGGCATTAATCGCATCAGTGAACAAGCGGCTAACTAAAAAACTACTGAACGGATTTTCATACGGTTTTCACCAATGAGTAGAGTGATTCATGGGCGTGCTTTAGGGTTTATAATTTATACAAGTATTTTTTTTGTATAAAATGGTTCAAAAATGATGATGAATGTCAAACATAATTATCGTTACAAATATAGCCGACTTGGAGCTTTCGGCGAAAACGCTGCCTGAGCCCATTGAGATATAACAAAACAACGTATGGTTGAATTGTTCCTTTTTTGTAGGTATACCGAAAAGTCCACAATATGTCATAATAATTATATTAAATAAATAAATAAATAAATTGTGTATAAAGAATTGTGTATATGTATTGTATGATTTTACAAATAACGATCACAGTACAGTAATAATAAGGTAGATTTTTCCTAAATTGCGTAGGTTCAAACTTTGTCGCATCGCGTCTGAAAGATGTAATAGCGCTTCAGGACGTCCCGCAAGCACGGCGCTGATGTCGCAGTATCCGCATATAATTATTATGACTTGTCATTTAGTTCCAATAAAATCCGCGGGACTTCATACGTATGTCAGTGACAGCTGGTGATAGCATGCGGGACACTTAGCACCTAATCGAATTCTATGTTGTTTTCGCGCCCAGTCCAGACGACTCACAGCGCATTTCTGGACATATATTTACGCGTGGTGTTTATTGTTAGGTTAGTTAGTTCAGGTTAGGACGTCTTTTTATAACGAGGACGTTAAAAAAAGACGAGGCTGGGACGTATTGAAGTAGTATTTTCCATATATACGCGGCCTGAAATGGGCTGTTTCGGGGACCTGAACTGGTTGCTGTCGAACTTATTATCACGTTTTCTTGATTAAAATTCATAAATAAGTCAAATAGAAAATAGAAAAAAGATTTTATTTAGTTTTAGATCTGTCATGATGTCTGTGATGTTTGTTTATTATACATAAGAATTTCAAAATTTTTCTTATTTTTTTTCCCAAAGGGCAAGGCAAAGGGAACTATGAACATACAGCCATGTCTTGTGTTTTTTTTTCTTGATGATGATTAATGAAATGATGAAACCTAAGCCCCCACCCTCGGAGCAGACTCCTACTCCGAACCCCAAACGAAGTAAGCGGCTTGTTGGCGCAAAGCGAAAATAGATAGGTACACTTTGTTTATTGAAGATTCCGATTTAATAATACTATCGGGAATGTTTTCCGACTAATGTGATCACAAAACACCACTTCGTATTGATTATTTAGATTATTCAATGAAGAAAGCAACCTTCCCGTTCCCGGTCCCACCAAAAAGTCCGCGGCAAAGAGAATATAAATAAATCTGTATGTTGGATGGAAAAACAATTAATTATAAATGACTACTATTTAGGCCGGCAAATGCAACAACTTCTTTTTTGATTTGGTTTTCCCCGAAGGGTAAGGCAAAGGGAACTATGCCCATACAGCCATTTCATTTTATGTATTGATTTTTTATTATAATATATGTCCTCTTTTAAAACACGGTATTTACCCATTATTTAAAAATGTTTAAATAAGATACGTTATTACAAAAATATTTTTCCAATATTCCTTTTCTCAGATTGTAGTATTTTTAGTTTTTTATTTATATTTATTCTCTTCATACAAAATCTCTTTATAAATTGTCACTGACATTCTATTACACTTGTCAAGTAGTCAAAGCCTTAAGAAAAAAAAACTATCACGCACACAAACTAACATTGACACCTCTACACGCTCAGCAAATACACTGTAATCTGCACCACTACAAATGTAGAATTGATCAAAATTGAGGGTCTGAAATATGGTACTTCTCGTATTCGGACCCTAAATTTTTGTTAGTTTGCGAAAATAATACACCAAAATATTACTATTTATCGGTTTTATAACAATATTCCTCTATCCGTTTTCCTGTAGCACTGCATCAACTTTTGTATGGAAAACGAATCACCTTAAATCATTTTGTTTCTTTATTTATTATCTATACTTATAATAAATCTGTAGAGAGGTCAATTCTGTACATTAAATATTTTTTCAAAATAACTATCAGGGGGTGATAAGTGGTCGATACTGATGCCAAAAATGCAATCAGAAAATTTTTGGTCTGTCTGTCTGTCTGTCTGTCTGTCTGTCTGTCTGTATGTTCCTTATAGAAACAAAAACTACTGGACGGATTTTAATGAAACTTGGTACAATTATTCTTCACACTCCTGGACAGGTTATAGTATACTTTTCATCACGCTACAATCAATAGGAGCAGAGTAGTGAAGGGAAATCCTTTTGTATGAAAAATCTAAACCACTCAAGTTAGACGTTTGAAATTTGGCATGCAGGTACCTTAGATACCGTAGAGGTACAGTAAGAAAGGAATTCCCGAAATTCCCACGGGAACGGGAATTAGCGGGAAAATCCTTTTGTATGAAAAATCTAAACCACTCAAGTTAGACGTTTGAAATTTGGCATGCAGATACCTTAGATACCGTAGAGGTGCACTAAGAAAGGAATTCCCGAAATTCCCACGGGAACGGGAATTAGCGGGAAAATCCTTTTGTATGAAAAATCTAAACCACTCAAGTTAGACGTTTGAAATTTGGCATGCAGGTACCATAGGTACCGTAGAGGTGCACTAAGAAAGGAATTCCCGAAATTCCCACGAGAACGGGAATTAGCGGGAAAATCCTTTTGTATGAAAAATCTAAACCATTCAAGTTAGATGTTTGAAATTTGGCTCGCAGGTACCTTAGATACCGTAGAGGTGCACTAAGAAAGGAATTCCTGAAATTCCCACGAGAACGGGAATTAGCGGGAAAATCCTTTTGTATGAAAAATCTAAACCACTCAAGTTAGACGTTTGAAATTTGGCATGCAGATACCTTAGATACCGTAGAGGTACACTAAGAAAGGAATTCCCGAAATTCCCACGGGAACGGGAATTAGCGGGAAAATCCTTTTGTATGAAAAATCTAAACCACTCAAGTTAGACGTTTGAAATTTGGCATGCAGATACCTTAGATACCGTAGAGGTGCACTAAGAAAGGAATTCCCGAAATTCCCACGAGAACGGGAATTAGCGGGAAAACCCTTTTGTATGAAAAATCTAAACCACTCAAGTTAGACGTTTGAAATTTGTCATGCAGGTACTTTAGTAAACTTAAAGCTTAGTTGCAACAGGATATTACAAAATTCCCACGGGAACGGTAGTTAGCGGGAAAAAACATTTGTATGAAAAAATCAAATCTAAATAAAAGGAGAAACTGACTGACTCAGTGGCTGACATATCAACGCATAGCCTGAACGGCTAAACGTAGGCATTTGAAATTTGGAAGGGACATAGCTTAGGTACCGTAGAGGTGCACTAAGAAAGGAATTCCCGGAATTCCCACGGGAACGGAAATTTGCGGGAAAATCCTTTTGTATGAAAAATCTAAACCGCTTAAGTTAGACGCTTGAAATTTGGCATGCAGGTACCTTAGTTAACTTAAAGCTTAGTTGCAACAGGATATTGTAAAATTCCCACGGAAACGGGAGTTAGCGGGAAAAAAACATTTGTATGAAAAAATCGAAACCGCGTAGGATAGATGTTTTCAATTCAATTCAATTAAATTATTTATTGCATTCCATGTAGTACAATGGGGTGTTACATAGGCATAGGAACTAAAACATGGACCCTGTAGGGCACAGCAACGTTGAAGGGAAGAGAGGAAGTGTGTATTAAAATTAAAACTCAATGAACAATCAATTAAAAAAAAAACAATTCAATCGATTCAATCTAGCATGCATGCATACCTTAGTAAATATAAAGTTAATTTTTGGCTGTATTTTGAAAAATGGGAGTTATTGGGAAAAAAATTGTATGAAAAAATCTAAACTGCATAAGTATGCACTCCCACACACACAAAGATCTCTCTCTTATATAACACGCCACGCGGACGAAGTCGCGGGCAAAAGCTAGTTATTAATATATTCAAGAAGAACTTTTGACTCTCACAGGTTTGAATCGGCACGGGCAAAAACCAATGATTTTCAAATTAATATTGGAATTCATATTTGGAGCATAAAATTAAATTTGACTTACGTAAATACTTTCTAGTTATTTCAGTCCGCTTATCGGCACTCGAAGGAGTTTTATTTACACCGGAGCTAACACCGCCTCCAATAGTAACTTTCAATTTCACTTGTTACATTCAAGTTTATTTGAATACTTTCAATTTTTGTTGTTTGTAGTTTGAATTCATGTTTGGATCATAGATATTGATATCTCGTGGTTACCATAGGCCCTGTTTCTGGCAATAGGCTCGTCCCCTATTACATGAGACTTAATCGTAGCTGGCAAGGAGTGGGTGTATATACTATACACCTCTGCTTACCCCTGAAGGGGTAAGATTAAGATTAATATCATCACTCGAACCCTTTTATAGCAAATAAAGAAAGACAAATAGTCACACAAAAACCAAATAATACCTGGTGGTGTGGTTATGGCTTGAATCACCTGATTGTCCGAAAAAGTAAGATGATTCCGTGCTTCGGAGGGCACGTTAAGCCGTTGGTCCCGGCTATTAGCCGTAAAAACACCTCCACCAACCCGCAGTGGAGCAGCGTGGTGGAGTATGCTCCATACCCCCTCCGGTTGATTGAGGGGAGGCCTGTGCCCAGCAGTGGGACGTATATAGGCTGTTTATGTTATGTTATGTAAATAGTAATACATAAAGAAACAAATTACATTTATACGTATAATGAAGACTGAACGGCCTCTGTGGTCCAGTGGTTGAGCGTTGTGCTCACGATCCGGAGGTCCCGGACAAATTACAACGATCCCTAGTTTGGTTAGGACATTACAGGATGATCACCTGATTGTCCAAAAGTAAGATGATCCGTGCTTCGGAAGGCACGTTAAACCGTTGGTCCCGGTTACTACTTACTGATGTAAGTACGTAGTCGTTACATGAGTCATGACAGGAGCCTATGGCGGCTCAGTAATAACCCTGACACCAGAGTTGATGGGGTTGGTAATCCACCTCACAACCCACACGATAGAAGAAGAATGAAGACTTAAATCTCGTAGCTTTTCTTCGTCTACACTTCACACATATCCCTTGATGTCAAAGATTTCTGCAAAGAATTTGCTACAACTATTTTCTTTTCTGCCAAACGAACGCAATAAACATAACGACTTTGCGTCTGTGATAAAAATATCTTTACATAGACGTCATGATATTTTACCTATCTCATTTAGATAGTACAAAAGGCGTATCCCTCCTTTAAGCCTCGGCGTAGTCGGGTAACAAAGGGGATTTACAACTAACGACCCCCATTACTGAGAAAATCTTACAAATACCTACGAAAAAGAAGCCATTTTCAGGGTTGATATTTAAAAAGTAATCATCATCATCAGCCCATAAACGTCCCCACTGCTGGGGCACGGGCCTTCCCTATGGATGGATAGGGAGATCGGGCCTTAAACCATCACGCGGGCCCAGTGCGGATTGATGGTTATTAACGACTGCTAATGCAGCCGGGACCAACTGCTTAACGTGCCTTCCGAAGCACGAAGGAGCTCGAGATGAAAACATTTTTTTTTTGTGGTCACCCATCCTATGACCGGCCTTTGCGAAAGTTGCTTAACTTCAACAATCGCAGACCGAACGCGTTTACCGCTGCGCCACCGAGCTCATCTAAAAAAGTAATATACACTTACAAAACGAAAATACTTGAAAGCACTCGTAATCGTTTATTTCTGTTATTATAGCATTTTCTGTGACATGGCTGTCTATAAGCGGCTCATTGACATCTTGAAACATATTGCTAATCGTTTGATCACTATGATCGATCACCCATGTGATTAAAATGAAAAAGACCGCTTGATTACCTATATATTAATAATATGTATTATAATGGCCTCTGTGGTCCAGCGGTTGAGCATTGGACTCACGACCCGGAGGTCCCGGGTTGGAATTCCCGTGGGAACATATGACAAAAATCTCTTTGTGATCCCTAGTTCGGTTCGTACATTACAGGCTGATCACCTGATTTTCCGAAAGTAAGATGATTCATGCTTTGGATGACACGTTAAGCCGTTGGCCCCAGTTGTTACTTATTAATGTATGTAAATAATCGTTACATGATTCGTGTCAGGGGCTTTTGGCGGCTCAATAGTAACCCACACAATAGAAGCAAAACGATATTATATATTTCTATTCAAAACGTTTTTATTGCTGGAAAACTTTCTAAATACATTGTTCACGGTAGATTTGAATACTTGTTATATTTGGACGAAACCAATAGGTGATTTATGGTTTCAACGGGCTATGTAAAACCGGCGCAAAAAGTTTAACAACTCTTCAAAATTACCACAAAATAAAACTGCCTCCTAAGCCTCGCTAGAAAAACCCAAGTAGGTTTATGTTTATGGCTCTGTTTGTTCGAAGAAAAAGGCCATTCCAGCGCTAGCTTGGCACTAAGTACATAAAAATTTATCACCCTACTTTCTCACTTTCTGAAATTAACATAACTGTATTCTTCAGCCAATAGCCGACTTTTAGCCTAAAGATTTTTCTTTCACTTTTGAAAAGTAACTTTACTGAAATGAAAAAACTTACCTACGTTTCGGTTGAATAACGCGATAAAGTCGACTAAGTGGCCACTTTCATTGGCTTTTAGTAAGTTTGTGTTTTATAAAATTGAAAAAGTTTTAGTTCCGTAACCAATTTTGATTTCACCTACATTGGTTTCAAAGAAAGGAACTTATTATTTACGCATGAAAGTTAAGAAGGCTTTAATAACTTGAGGTTTCGCCATGTTCTCTTGTAAAGATGCTTTAAAACGTTTTCAACTAGCACGCTACCTAGAAATATGGAAAAGATTAATGTAAAGCCGGTAGCCGGGAGTTGCTACTCCCGCCTCCCGGCTCGGGTTTTAAACCACTCAATTCGAGTTTGAATTCATGTTAGATAATTGATATCACGTGGTTTTCAGGATTTCTGCCCGGTTGATGGCTATGGACTCGCCTCCTATTACATGGAACTTGAGCATAGCTGGCGAGGAGTGGACATACTATACACTTCTGCCTACCCCTTCGAGGATACAAGCGTGAATCAATGCATACAATGTAGTTTGTTATGAGCTATGAAATATCATTGACGCACGCCCAGACAAATTTAGATGTAGCGCCATATTTTATTTTTCTTAAATTCTCGCTGAACATAATTTAGAAAGATAAAACAGACGGGAAACGAATGAAGCTAGAAAATATCTTTATGGTCGTAAGGCCCAAAGTCCTTTTAAAATCCAAATCCCATTGTTTAACTATTGTGTCTGGAAATCCGGGCCTTACGAGGATATAAAAATGTGTACATTAATCTTTTAAAACCGAAGAGTTTAATATTTGATAATAGCAATAATACTCATCTAGGTTAGTAAATATAAATATTAATCGCCACGTTTAAAACGTACACTTTTCATTTAGAAATTTTGGGATTACGTTTATATATAGTCACCTTATTTTAAGAAACAAATCGTTTTTTGTTCTCCTGTACGACGTCTGAATACTTATATTTCTCAAATCGTTTATCTTGTTCGAAAAGGTAACCCTTTTACATGAAAACTCTAAAAAATTTAAGTACTTCAGAAATGTAATCAAAGTAATTCAAATCTAGAGAATAAATTATCTGAAAACTTATATCTACAAAACGGTGAACTACTTTATTTTTTCATTTCAAAACTTATTTGAAAACTTTGATCATAACTGAAATTGATTTTTCTCTTTCAGGGACTTGAGATGTCTGCGAAACACGATACACACAAATCTTATGACAACGTACATACTGTCTGCTTGCAGTTGGATTTTAAATTTAGCGTTACAAGTAAGTACTTTCATAATAATTTTAAATCTGTATCTTTATTTTTACGATGGATGTCGAAAGAGCGAGAAAATACTTTATGCCAAATTTAGAAAGAGAAGTGGATATTTCCAGCTTTACGACTTCGGCTTAACAATACATTTTAAAAGACAGTGAGTAAAATGGTCTATATACGTATAGATATTATAATATATTATAAAAAAATAAATGAAGAAATATCAAAGTTCTACAACTTCTAGAAGCAAATACGAATCCCTAATCGATTTTATGTAAATTCAAATGGGTTGAGTGATTTTGCGCGAATTGATTTTCGACTACAATTTTTCATTTTGAATAAGAATATTAATGTATTGCTTTAAGATTCAAACCTCTTTGATGCAAGTTCTATGTAAGACTCTATTGTTTGCATGTTAGATACTTCTTATTCTTAAGGTTGAACTTGTTTTATTATCGGTTTTAGAGATCTTAAAAATATTTTATAGCTTTAAAATACTCGTAACGTAGATATATGCGGTTTCACCTTACTACACTTTAAGCTCAAAATACTTACAATATATCGCTTTTATACCCTTACACCAGGGTCGATAAGGTTGGTAATCCACCTCATAAACCACACGATAGAAGATCGTTTTTATGTACACTTACTCTTGACGACATCTATGTAAAGTATCAGATTCCCGGTCAGGTCAATATAGAAAACGACCTATTCTAAATTACTTAAGGTCCTATTTTGAAACTGTTTCTTCGCCAACCGACAAAGGACTAGCGTGATGAAGTAGACTCCGCAAAACGAGGCTTGTACATGTACGGTCGCGAGCATTATTATTTATTCGTAGCGAGCATTAATATTATGTATACACTTTGGTACCATGTCACATTAACTTTTTTGACAAATTGAACTGTGAGTCTCACTAAATGTCAAATATGTTAGTGCGACAGAGTCCTAAAGTGGGTACATTATATTTCTCATGACTGTATGTGGGATATAGAATTAAAAAAAAGCTATTTATTTATCTAGGCTCCTCTTATTTTCTTCTTTTACCCAAAAAACCAATGTCCCTCACTAATAATAGACAAT
Source organism: Pectinophora gossypiella (assembly GCF_024362695.1). NCBI lineage: Eukaryota > Metazoa > Arthropoda > Insecta > Lepidoptera > Gelechiidae > Pectinophora > Pectinophora gossypiella. Next base: position 7,798,629 of record NC_065420.1, on the reverse strand, counting down.
CATTCTATACTTTTAAAGACTTCCTTCCGTCCTATTCATTAACAATCCTAAATTCATCCCATAAACAACCAAATCCCCATTCATTATCCCTCCTTAGTTTTCTCTCTTACTTTCTACTGACTTTACTACATATATGGGTCGTTTATGAATAAATGTTATCGAGATAAGAATGCTAAATCTTTCTTTTTCATAGTCTGTCTGCCAGACGCCGTCACCTCTAATAACCGACCGTTTTCATAACAACATACTTAATTCATTGCAATGCAAAACACAAAGACAGAATAACATTTCAATATAATACAGCCTCAGTATAAATATTCCTGTACAAACTAGCGAATGGACCAGCAACAGGTCGCCAAATGAAATTCACCGAAAAGCTTTATTTAACAGAACAGAATCTCTCATCAAATAACTCATAAATAAAAATGGTGCAGATGGCGAAATTGGCAATCTCTGTTTGCGATATCCACGGGTTTTCCTGTAGGTATTAAGGGTCGTATATTTCGTGATCAAGGTCCACTTAACTGTAATCGATATTGCTATTATTATAAACAATCGGCCTCTTAGCACGCTTACCTTAAGGTACTAATGTTGTTATGAAATATTATTGGACAATATTTGTGCGATAGAATTGAAAGGGATATTTTATTTATTTTCACTCCTTTTAGTCTCTCCTTTTTTACAAAAAACATATATGCACCTTTACATTCCAATCCCAATAATCATAGACAACCCTTTTTATTTTTAAAACAAGAAAACTTCATTCCGTCCGTCTTCGTTCCGTCATTAACCATTCTAAGTTCATACCATAAACATTTTTTTTTGTTTTGGTTTTCCCTTTTATATGTCTTACATATTTTTTTTCTTGATGATTAATGAAATAATGAAAGGTGATGATGATGAAACCTAAGCCCCCACCCTCGGAGTAGACTCCTACTCCGAACCCCAAACGATTTAACTCAAAAGTCCGCATAAACATTCGAGTTATGAAGCGGCTTCCTGCCACGAAGCGAAAATAGGCAGATACACTTTGTTTATTGAATACTCCGATATAATAACACTCGCGAATGTCTTCCCACTAACTTAATGCGATCATTAACCACAAAACCCCACTTCGTATTAATTATTTAGATTATTCAATGAAGAAAGCAACTGTCCCGTTCCCGATTCCCGCCAAAAAGCCCTCATACCATAAACAACCAATTTCCCATTCATTAACCTTCCGTAGTATTGTCTCTTACTTTCTTATCAATATTACTTTCCGTTCTACTCATTTTCCTACATGTTTAACACTATCTAGGGGTCCAAGACATCTAGTTTGGAATTTCTGTCTTCTACGCACAAAAGTGTTATAAATAAATAAACTAAACTTCTGAATGATAATAAAAAAATAAGATACAGTCTTCCCAATACACTTTACTGCCGCTTGGTTTACTTACAATTTACATTTGTACACAAAACAGTAGACAAACCAATTCATTACGGTATTGTATTTACCTACATTTATAAGGGTTGTTCAAAATATTGGAGCAAATTGAATAATGTACCCAGAATGGGTCTCACAATTCGGAATAAGTTGTTTATTAGAATATCTGCAGATATTCTGTCCGCGTACCCTAGGGGTAGATTCGATTGTAGAGACAATAACGTATTTATCTGAAACGTGATCATGTTTAGAGGTACATCCATCGCAAGATCAACTAAGTACTCACACCTCATCGGGCTTTCAGTCTACAGACCAACGTGATAGGTGGTGAGCCGTATCGCCATCTATGATAATGGTCGAGTTTTGTTTAAAAACGTTATATTAAGTTCCGGACACAAGACCTCATAACTTGTAGGGTTCCTGTGCTCCACTATGTTCCACTGGTTGGATGGAGGTTGGATAAATTGACGCTGCCGGGAATCGAACCTGAGACCCTTATATGGTGATCTTGTTTTTCTTACCTTAGATTATATCTGACCATTAAGTTTTATTCATCAATAACAAAATTTACAATCACCTATTAAACTACTATAATGATTAATGCTATTTCCCATACTCGTCAAAAACTTCGCGTGGATAAAATAATAAATCTTAGTATCTTTTTTCTTTTTTCAAATATCCACTTACAAAAGTTGGTGACATACATAATTTATAACAGGATATTTGCAAAAAAAAATAATATTGGCGTATATTGGGATAATTTGCGGTCACGGTAATGGATATTGACTTCCCATCAATCTAACCGCATTTCCTCTGATCTTGATTTTTATTGATAAATTATTTGTTTGTTGTCAGAATTGGTCGGACGATGCGCAACACGACCAGACGTCGTGTATGATACTAGTTATATGTATGCACTACTTCTACCTGACCAATTTCTTTTGGATGCTCGTTGAAGGTAAGGACTTAAACATAATTATTAAGTAATTCACTTTTATTCATCCCGTCCTTTTCTTCGATCACTACAGATGGTTCACCCTTTTATTTAACGCATATTTTCCGAACGCAAAGCGACTCGACTTCGTCATGCGAAAAGTAAATAAAATTAAGATACTTACCTAAGTATTAAAACTTTGTGGAATCCATATTCAAACAACACTTACGACTAAAGTATTTATTTAATACATACAATTTCTGTGTACATTAGACTGTTAAATAAATAAATAACCTTTTACACTTTACACAAAGATACCTACACCTCGAATTGCACCTGTTAAATAAGTATTTCTTTTTCAGGTTTATACCTGTACATGCTAGTCGTGGAAACTTTCACTGCTGAGAATATAAAACTGAAAGTTTATACCACAATTGGCTGGGGTAAGTGCACTTTTATATTCCAAACAGATGCAGAATATTCCGATTTTTATTACCTTCCCACATCTAATGGGGCATCTAAAGAAATTTCATTGTGTAACCCAAAGTGGTATTCAGCATAAGACAAAACCATCAGTAATAAAACATGCATTGTGCTTTTAGACATTTGCACATAATACGAATAAAGTGCATTTTTTTAAAATCACCGCACACTATCGACAAAATGCGTTTATATATATCGAGTTACTTTAGCTATACATATAGTTTCACTAATCTCTAGGTAGCACATAGATGTGGATTATATTTTATCTTCGTAAGGTATATAACAGACTAAATATGCTTTGTACCAGCTATATTTTTTACCGACAAAATAACACGGAAAAACCATTTACTTAAACATCTTCATTTGTAAAATTAAGAGCATTCATTTCGCTAATAGAGGAAAAATAAATACTTTATTAATAAAAACATTTAAAAGAGGTAATAAGATGAGAGTTCGCACTTGAATGATCAAAGACTCAAGGCTTCTGATGAACTTTTTTACACTCGCTGGCCTGGGCAACAATAATGAGAAAGATTTTTTTTTACGTGCTTACCAGGAAAGTATAAGAATTGTGTAAAAGGCTGCTCCTATTAAACATAATCTTATTTAATGAAATGAAAACATCTTGTCAAAAAAAATAAAAATTTTAGAATTAGTAAATTATAAATGTTAGTTATCAAACTACTTATATATAGTTTATGGAAATTAACTTTGTAATCTCCGTGTAGTCATGTTGCATTCGTATATAAATTTTGAGTTATAAATTTGGTTCTTACTTAGCTTTAACTACTACATTTTATAATGTCTATATAAAATAGTGAATGAGCCTTAATATGGTTATAATTGAGTTCTTAAAGAGGTATTTACATTTTTAATTTAGGTACAGAATAATAAAATATTAGTACTTAATAGAACATCCGCCATTTTGACTGCCCAAATAACATAGTGCGCTATACAGGTCCAGTAATGATGATAAAGTCAAGTTGTATCTACCTACTTTACTATTATGAACCTTAAAAGAGGTTTTCAAAGCATGAAATGCATTTTATAGATTTCAGGCTATGTTCCTCCAAAACAACATAGATGGCGCTGTACAGATTTTCGTTTAACCTTCTTATTTCATGGATAACAGACAAATGCCTCTTTTATCTTTGTTTTGGGTATAAATATTTTTGATTACATAGTTCTTATACATAATGTAATCCAAATATCAAGCAACAATTAGTTTTATATATGCTTCTTCCATTACATTGTTTTTCGGAATAATTATGTACCCGTGTAATGAGAAAATAGGTAATTATCGCGTTAAAGCTTTTTTCTTGACGTGACTTATTGTAGATTTGCATTAACTACTTGGCCGGACAAATGGGGAGCGCTGAAGGTTCTCACCCGGCACAACGTTTAAGACAACAGGCATGAGGGTGCCCAGTTGGGCGCGAACCTCGGCTCAGGACGTAGTCTGAGAGGAAAAATATTCGAAAGAATTAATCGACCCTAGCGGGTCGATAGCAATAAGCGCTGATAGAGGGAAATCGTCGGCCTCGCTGGCGGGGTCGGTATCGCGTTAAAGCTGTACATCGCCATCTATATTGCTTTTGGTGAACGTGGTCTGGAAAATCCCTCATAGCGTTGCTGACAACTTACATTCGAATAAAGTTATTTATTAGACGATATAAGATAGACGCGATCAAATACTTACATGTTATTTACAGATCAGAGGATTCTGACAAGACATCGTGATAGATTGTTTGTTTGAATTGCTGATTAAAGCCAAAACATTGTTCAACCTAGTAAGCGTTACTCAACAGTTTTACGAAACAACAATATATTACAGATTAGTTATTTTTGGTCTGTTTTATGTTGATTTATTGCTGTGTTGTATCGATTCTTTATACATTACATATTTAAGTTCACGGCTATATCCCCATTTGGGTTATCCAGAGGTCACATCCATCGCAAAATGATCTGAGTACCCACGTTCCCCTGAGGTTTCTGTTAGACCAGCATCTCAGCGTCCACGTCTTAATGTAGTAGTTCGTATGAAATTAATGTCAAAATACAGAATTCTACTAGTTATTCATACTATTCTAAAGTTATTTAATTTCGGCGCACAGAAGTTATATAAGGCTTCTATAACATTATGTATATAAATATAAGCCTATGTATTATGGGTACACAAATGTACGTAGTAAATGTAAAATACTGATTCATCTAGTTCTATTTCAAATGTTTAAAATGTTCTATATAAGTAAACTCACGTCCGTAAACACTAATGGGGTGAGCATAATTACAAGTAATTAAAGACAACTTACATACACTGTTGATACGAAGTCCATAATTCTTAAAATGCTGGTACGGTCACGAGCATTAATATGTATACACTTTGGTACCATGTCACATTAACTTTTTTGACAAATTGAACTGTAAGTCTCACTAAATGTTAAATATGTTAGTGCGACAGAGTCCTAAAGTGGGTACATTATAATTGCTCATGACTGTACTACTTGTATAAAGCTAACCATGACATTGTTCATCATTCGTTAATACGTGTTGTGGGTATAGTGTCGGGACAAACCTTCTCGGGGTTTAACTACGTCATATTAATAATAATGTTTCTAACAAAGTTTTTGTAACAATAAATGTATAAAAATAAATAAATAAACTGACAATTACCACGACGCAACAGTAAAGTGTTATGTGTGTTTACAGGAGCCCCAGCCGTTTTCATCACAATATGGGTGATATCCCGATGTTTTGTCAACGTCGTGCAGTCAACAGGGCCTGACGCGGTGAGACTTGTGCTTTTATTATAGGGACACACACAATCACGCACACGCACACACACGCACAAGCACACGCCCACACACACACACACACACGCTCACACACGACTGTTTATATGCTCTATAGAGTTTCCTAGGTGAGCTTACTGCAAATGATATATTAATAATAATTATATTATAGCCTGATCATTTTGAACTCTCAAAACTTTAAAACAATTACAAGCACACACTACTGTTTTAAAATATCTGCTTGTAATTGCTTTAAAGTTTCAAGAGATTATCCGTAGGGATGAAAAAGCAACTTTGTAATGCTTTTAAACTTAAGCGCTTCATGATTGATTATCGGTGTCAACACCAGAGGTCGTATAAATTATGCGGCTTCGTCATAATTACCGTATCTGTTTTAACATATTTAGTGGTATTTCTATGCCGTTCCATCATCATGAAATTAGATATACAGCGCTGAAACCAATTATTGAGTCAAAATATGATAGATATCTATACCCCGCCTCTGAGTTTATAGGTAATATACTACAACTACACTAGCTAGCTATTATGCTAGCGAATTTATTGGTAAATGAGCGGAAATTGTTAAAGAAACATGGACCTTATTCCCAAATGAATCACGAGTTTTATTGTAGAATGATGACAAATGTTTATTGTCAATACAGAACCATTGCAGAACTCAAGGAAGTAAGATTATAATACTCTAAGTTCTGTTCTATGCTACAATGCGCATTGTCAACGGCTTACACAGACAGTCCAATCGAAACTTCGCAACAATTTGTGATGGGAAGGTACCTATTACCCATTATGAAATATTGCGGAGTATTTCTGGTATCCTAATAAAAACATCCTCCAACAAACAGCCTCCGTGGTCTACTGGTTAGAGCGTTAGGCTCACGATCTGGCGGTCCGGGTTCGATTCCCGATGGGGACATTGTCGAAATCACTTTGTGAGACTTTCCTTTGTTTGGTAAGGACTTTTCAGGATTGAATCACCTGATTGTCTGAAAAAGTAAGATGATTCCGTGCTTCGGAGGGCACGTTAAGCCGGTGGTCCCGGCTATTAGCCGTAAAAACACCTCCACCAACCCGCAGTGGAGCAGCGTGGTGGAGTATGCTCCATACCCCCTCCGGTCGATTGAGGGGAGGCCTGTGCCCAGCAGTGGGCGTCGTACGGCTAATAATGATCGTCGTGGAGATCCTTCGGATTCCTTGTCACATTATAAAGTCTTTGTTATTTATATGTCTGTCACCGAGGACTCGTGAATTCCAATTTCAGTAACAGTCACCATCTTTTCTAATAAATCTAATGTCAGTCATGGGACTTTTCATATTCCTTACCTTTCATGTTTTATGAAATTATGACTGGTCCCCTGGCTTTGAAAGATATGAAACAATACTTAGGTGATGGGAACAAAACGTAAAAAATAAATATATGTACGAATCGTGATCTCAATTTATATTTTTAAATGAATTAATGTATCCCTGTTCAATAACCACTATCAATACTTAATTAATGTTTAATTAGCATCCACTTACCTATGCGCAAACATTTATTTATTTCAAATCGGGAAACAAACAGCTTAAGTAACAATTTAAAAAATGCAAATAGTTTGTACATTAGCCAATGAAGTCTCCACTTATAACTAATACATGCATCACTGAGTAGACAGAATTAATAAATAAATTAAGTAAGCAAGCAATACAAAAAAAGAAAGAAAAGTTGATGCTACATCTGTTCCAACATCTCAATCAAAAGAAAACTGTGTTACTTACAGGTTAAAAAACTTAATAACAAATGTTGGAATTTGTCTTTAACCGTTGAGTTTCGTATCGGGTGGCAAGTAAAAATGAGGACAGCTCTATAACCTTGATAGATGAAGACATATCGAGAGACTTCGACGGCAGAATTCACAGCTTTTAAGTTTATACTCTTTAAAAAAAAAATACTGAGTTAGTCTACATTCGTTGCTGGATTTACAAGGAATATGCAACCAAAAGTGTTCTAAGTATATACATCTTTATATCGTGTGGAAAGAAAATAGGTAGCCTGGTCTCACTTGTTTAATGGTAGAATCTTTCCTATACATTTCATATTAAAGGCTTATTATTGTCTTCCCCAAAAATTACATCTCCATATATACTTCTTTTGAGGAGTAAGTTTTGAGAGGTCAATTCAATTCGTAAAATTTTTTCAAACCGCCCCATGTCAAGAAACACAAAAACTGAGCTATGGGACACGTTAGTTTATTTTGACAATATTATTATTAGAACCATTTTCGAGTAACTTAAGAAAAAATATTCGATTCTAAAAATAATATAACTAAATTAATTTAGAAAAAGAAACTAAATTTATTAATCTGTAGTAAATAAAATATCACTAAAAGTAGTGTAAAATATGCACTGTTTACAAAACAATGGAATGTAGTATGATACCTAGCGTATCACACCACACTTATCTATACCGTAATGACGTCAAACCAGTTTAGTCTCATCCAAAGTCCAAAACATTATACGTACTTACGTAATTGTAGGAGTGTACCCTTATCACAAACGATTACGTTTTAAGATAAACAATGTGCAAATGCTAATGAATTACTCTATACTCACGTACAATGTACATTAATGTATTTTAGTCGTAGTATTTGAAAACATTGCTTTTTATGTTTTTATTTGTTACTGAAAATGAACATTTTAAATATCGTTTTTTTACGATTAATGAATGTGGAGGAAGCAAGAGAATCGAAGAAGGATCGAAGCAAATGGAATCCCATAGTCTCTGCCTACCCAGGTTTTCGTAAAAATGGGCATTATGAGCATTTTCAAAACATTCTTTAAAGAGCACAGTCACAATTCTGTACCGTCGGTGAAAAGTAATACAACTCGAGTTGTATCACTTTTGAGTTATTAGCACACACTTCATGTTCAAAAAATTCTCTTTCTTTCTGTCTAATTCTCGTAACTGTAGCTATTATAAATACGGAGATAATTTTTGTGTTCAGTGATATAAGTACTGTTTGTGAAGGATTCATGCTGTTATAACACGTGTAACATAATTCATCTTAACTTGTATTAAAGTGAAATGAAGATTTTCATTAAATATTTTGGTGTAAGTAAATGCAACTCAACATATATTAAAATACACGCAATCCTTGAATTCTCACGGTCCGTGTTTAATGATATAATTTTAGTTGTAACATCAAACACCAAATTTATTTTTTCGTGAAAAGTAATATAAATTAATATATATCAAAATATTTCAGAAAATACGATCTTGAATATCAATATCGTGTCGTGTATAATGATACATACAAGTTCGATTCCATGCGCCACCAGTGTGTATCCTAGAGTGACCTCCGCATAAACCTGTCTATGGGAAGACATTTTGTCTAGAGCCACAGCAAACCATATCTGATCCGCATTGTGAATGGGTATAGGTTAAGTTAGTACTTCAGACCAAACCGTGTTTTTTCTCTTTCTGCTATAGCCGCCTTGTAGTACTTAATTACAGTACCTCAATAAGTTGTGGGTCCTGATTATGGCGTCGTTATCACCATGGCAGGGTTAGTCAAGAGGTATTTGAGATTTGTCATAACTGTCGTTAGTCTCCTTCCCTTAGCTCGAAGCATAGCTGTTTTACATAGTTTTCTTGAATACATGCAGGTTAAGCGGCGGCAGATTGAACGCTGCCTTCATTGCTAAGGAGGTTGTAGACGTGAAATAATGGCTCCAAATATTATCGAGCTCCAATTAATATGCAAGCCATTCAATACACGCTGGTTAGATCTTTGATGCAAGCGCCGGTAATGGTATTTTTGAACCTACACAGCCGTAGATGATCGTACATACTTTTGGGTTTAAGGTCCTACTGGGATCCAGCTTGGCATCGGCAGCATCGGGATCTGCCACATCTTCTCAAGAGAAGATTACCAGTTTCTCAAACACGTTGAATGGTGTAAATTTGTCGAGTTACCTCATTTTTATAAACGGAATAACTACTCTGAACTCTTGAGCAACACCAGTAATATTTTTTTCTGCATTTTGATTACATAAGAAAGAATTACGCACAGGACTGTGAAAAATGGAAAGAGGAAGGGGAGGCCTTTGCACAGCAGTGGGATCTTGTAGGATAGATTAGATTAGAATAAATAATTGGCAACACCACGGGCACAACCCCTTAATTAAACCAGGTCACAAAGTTTGTAAAAATCCCAGGAGGTATTTGAGCTTCTGAAAGGAGTTAGTAGGCTTACATAGTCAATAATAACATTACATATGGGACATTCGAGTATTCATTGAGTCAAGTTAGGGGCCTATGGCGGCTCAGTTATAACCCTGACACCAGGGTTGATGGGGTTGGTAATTCACCTCACAATCCACACGATAGAAGAAGAAGAAGATGGAACATTTACCCATACATGTTGTGCCGACCCCACCTAGAGTGAGATAAGGGCAGGAGGGTGATGATGATATAGTGGGAAGTTTAACCACTTCACAATAGTGGTCCATACGCGAGGATACGCGGAAAGTCCCCCACGTGTGCTTACGTGTAGAGTTTTGCGGAAACGAGCTCATTTAGCTTAACCATAACAGACCATGGTAAAGGTGATAAGACCTACCCTGAGGATAGCCCTGTGTAACGTATAGGTTTGGAGGTAAACCAATGATCTTCATTTTCACTACCTATTCTTATCGTCAACATTGATTCGACTCCGTTTATCGTTCTGTCAATGTTGCGGGCTACCCTTAGACCGGGAATTTTGATAATTCGAAATATCGAATGTTACTTTACTTTAGGGGATTTTGATTAAGGAATGAGTTGTGATCTTTTAAATAGTTTCAGCAGGAAAGAAGTAACACTTACCGGTTTGTGTGATTTTGGTTTAAAAGTACGTAGGTACATCACCTTTATCTTCAGGCCATACTGCCAGGCTAGCCCGAAACATTCCTAATGACCAGTCTTAATATGATTTCTCTTACCTTCATTTGTTAGGGGTGGAAAAAAGTGGTTTTGATTAGGGGCGTAGTGTAGTGGACAAAATGTGTTTGTAGCGGGCAACAATGGTGGTTTTGACCGGTTATTTATTAGTTTTGAGAGTAAAATCATAACAAAAATATCTTATTATCGCCACCTTACACTATATATACGTGTACCATCTTTATATGTATTTATTACTAGAAATTCGTAAAAACATGTATCATTTTACACAATAAAACCGAAAAAATAAGTCATGTTAAACCACTTGACACAAATTCGTTATAGTTTATCGTTTGTGTCAATTGATATAAGTTACGTTTCTTTACTTTTTAAAGAAAATAAATATAATTTTGCCTTTCTACAACTTTATGAAATAAAGTTTCTTCCAAGACATTTTGTTTTTTGTAGAATAAGACTGTAAAATTATTAATTGAAATATGATATATCAACGATGACTTTTGTATAGTTATGTGTGTAAAAAGGTATAAGTAGACTTGTATCAATTTACACAGTATAAAAGTTGGTGTCAACTGATACATGTAATTTATTTTGATCCTCTACCATTTCTGTTTAGGTTCTAAATATAACTAAATATTAGAAAAGAAACCTTCCACCATCACCTATCGACACATCTAACTTCTGTTCCATTATTCCTTATAAGTCGCGAGCTAGAATATTTTTAACTTTAAACTCGATTTTCTCAAAACTTGAATTTTGGACTTGTATTACTTTTCACCGACGGTACAGAATTGAGTCAAAGAAGACAAATTACAAGGTTTGAGTTTATAACTGCGATAGGTTGAGTTCCTTTAAGGCAAGACTGAATAGGCACCTTCTTACAATTTCAATTGCATATTTTTAGATAATAGTACTCAGTACTATTTAGTACGTAAACTAAAAAATCTATTCCTTTATCATTCAAAAGATATACACGTTAAACTGTAGGACCGCCATCTTGACGTCAAGAAATACTCGACATCAATAAAAGCGGTCAAACGTCGTACTCATTGTTACTTAATTCATAAATAAAATTCGAAAATAAGTAGAAAAGTATAATGAAATTGATTTCTGATCATCTTAGACAGGCTTCTATTTGTAGTTTAGCATTTTATATTTATCTTTGACTCAATCGAACACCCTATCTATTTTCTGAAATGTGTTCTAATTTTTAATCAAATCTTTTTTTTTCTTAATCAGCTGTCAGTGACTGAAACCAAGATGTGTCTATGGATGCACGAGCACCAAGTAGACTGGATCCACAAGGCACCAGCACTCGCAGGCCTTGCGCTGAACCTGTTCTTCCTCATCAGGATTATGTGGGTAAGTATACTTATAACCCGTGCAATTTAAATACATCTCTGATAGGTATACCCCTGAGGCGAGGTGTCTTGTTAATTTGAACGGGTATCATTTACAATACATTACACTCATACGTTGCGTCGTCCAAAGCCAAAGGCATTAAGCAAAAGAGGTTGTCATGTAATTAATTAACATCAATAGACTCGGCAGTTACGTCCTGTTTTACGTCAAAACGGCATTCATATATAAACTTTAATTTTCGAATTCCTGAGATTATTTTTTAATACCATATTAAATTAAATTAATTTGAAACTGTGCTCGAAGCGAATAACGGAATGCGTTCAGCTGCTTATCTTCCAGGGCATATCAATGGGCGGTAAGCTGATGTTTGAAAGGGGTTTTAAACCGGTTTGTTTAAAACAAAAAAGGGATCTGACAATGAAATTGTCCTTTAGGGATAAGCTGCACAACCGCGCCGCGCACGTCGGGAATTATATCGAGGGTTTCTACCAATAAACACAGCGAATGCTATCTACGCGATGCCATTGCTATGCCTTGAGGGCAGATCTCTCTTCACCACTCCTCACACTTTCAACATAATTCATCTTAAGACTTCGCGTTTGGTGGCTGCAGGTTTTCATTTGATTACTTGTAATTCACCACCCCATTAGGGATAACGACCTTATTGTTTTGTATGTGTGTAATAAATTAATTAACATAATGTGAGGACGAGAGCAGACGCGTAATGAAAGATCGAATGTTGTCACAATACAGATGTTTATTCCAATTAAGTGAAGAGATACGTAGCTTATATATAGATGCATATAAGTAGGCTATTGGTTACACATTATGTACCAATACATCCCACGCATTAGAGTGAAAGAAAAAATATATTAAATTTTATTAAAAAGTTTTTTTTTGTTTTTACAATTCAACAGGTATTAATAACGAAACTTCGGTCAGCGAACACACTGGAGACTGAGCAGTACCGGAAAGCGACGAAAGCGCTATTGGTATTGATCCCACTGCTGGGCATCACTAACTTGCTAGTTTTGTGTGGGCCGAGCGACGACTCGTGGTTCGCCCACGCCTTTGACTACACCAGAGCCTTGATGTTGTCTACACAGGTACTTTAATTTTATGTTTATAATTAGACCTAAATTTATGCACAATAAAAATCTTTATCTTTAGAGGTGTAAGTACATTTTTCTAAACGAAATCTCATGAAATATTTTATGAGTAGTATTGATGCATGTCGCGTATATACATATATCTTCTTTTTATCGTGTGGGTTGTGAAGTGGAATACCAAACTCATCAACACTAGAGTCAGGGTTATTACTGAGCCGCCAAAGGCTCCAGACATGTCTCTTATAACGACTACATACTTACATCAGTAAGTAGTAACCGGGACCAACGGCTTAACGTGCCTTCCGAAGCACGGATCATCTTACTTTCGGACAATCAGGTGATCAGCCTGTAGTGTCCTAACCAAACTAGGAATCACAAAGAGATTTTTGTGATATGTCCCCACCGGGATTCGAACCCGGGGCCTCCGGATCGTGAGCCCAACGCTCAACCACTGGATCACGGAGGTCAACACATATATAAATCGCGTGGATTATTTTTTAAAAAGACCTATTTTTTGTAATTAGGTGTGATATGATTTAACCTCTTGCGGCTGCGATTTCCAGATGCAATCGTCAAATAATTTGAAACTTTATATGCGCCAGTGCTTTACTATTAACTCTAGTTTTCATTTGTTTTAGTATTGCATGTCAATAACGTATCATATTAAGCCGTGAGAAATAAAGAAGTGCTTCTTCAGTCACGAAATATAAACAAAAATATCAGTCACTCAGAAGGAATATCATGAGTGAATGATATTTTGTTTATATTTCATACTATATTATTCACGCATATTGCGCCCTCCACGTGTCTAAATGCGGAAAATAGCCCACCATCATGCTACATTATTATGTAACAAAATACCATTATAAAATAGCATACGACCAAAACAGAATAACGTATACCATCCTGGCTTCATAATCAATGTAAACATATACCTTAATTGAGTAATTTAATTAGCGAACACACATCACAGTTATGGAGTTACGTGTGACAGCAAATGATCTCTCTCACACAGATTAAATATGAAATATTTGTTAAATTAATTTTAAATAATCCTTGTTGTTGCATTTAAATACAATATCAATGTTTCCAACCCCTGGTTACCTGAAATAAATTGCTGTAGAGCAATAAGGTTGCTAATTGTCCTATAATATTTCTTGTGTGGGTTTTAAAATTCTTTCGTGTGGGTGCAATAAAGTAATTTGATTTGATTTTAAGACGAAAATTAAAACTAGAATGTTCCATACGTGTAATATGTTTCTACTCTCGGCAGATTTCATGTTCTTAGAGCCTTCTGAGAACAAAAGAAGGCTCCGAGACATGAAAACTGCCGAGAGTAAGAACATGTCACACGTATGGAATATTCTAATTTTAAAATCTTCATACTACTCGCCGGTTTATAGTTACCCTGCCCTTTCTTTAATAAAACATCCTAAATTTAATCGCGGTATGTTCGCGTGGAAGAATAAAGCCTTTGCCTTGCAATCAATCGGCCAGAAATAACAATAATAATAATGTTCGCATACGTTTTCCTAAGGCGAGCCCAGTTGGCAGAACACTTGCCTCTCACTTTGAGGTCGCAGGTTCGAATCCAGCACAGGCCTAAACCAAAGATGTCGAATTTGGTTTCGAATTCATATTTGGATTATATATAATTATCACGTGCTCAGCGGCGAAGGAAAACATCGTGAGGAAATCCACATTCCCGAGAAATGCATTTTCGGAGGTATGTGCCTAATCTGTATTGGGCTGGTTTTGCCTTCGCGGGTTGGAAGGTCAGACAGGCAGTCGCTTCTGTAATAAACCGGACCTGTCAAATCTTCAGGTCAGGTAATCGGACCCTGTGAAAAAACGGGATAATGTAGATGATGTTCGCTTAGGTCTTCCTCTACTGACTCTACCGAACCTCCGCTAAATAAATCAACATACGAACGCAATAAAAAAGAATCTGTCGGTGAAACATATCTGCGGCTCTGCAAACCAAATCCTTGGGCTTCTTTCATAAAACTTACAATTGTAAATTACAACGACAATTTGGTGTTCATTTCGTAGCTAATATGAAACTGCAAAATATTTGTGATCACTAACACCGCAATGTATAATAATTATATTATCAAATTGTCATTGTAATTTACAATTGTAAGTTTTATTAAACAGGCCCCTTGTCTTTGATTCACCTTGATTTGTCTTGTTTCACTCACACGTACAAGTCGCTCCCAGGGATTACTTACCGCAAAATTTCTAACGCAAAACACGGCTTTAGACATAAACAAAAACAAGTTATTTCTTGTTCAACCTGTTTAACTATAGAAGTACGTAAATAAAACAGTTGATGTTAGAATTGCTAGATCAAAGCCAGAGACCGCAAGCCCGTAAGCTTTAAGTCTAGTTAAGTTTAAATGGCTTTAAAGACACCGTCCTGGTTTGATTAGTGATTTGTATTTAAGGGTGACAATTTAATTTTGTGTCCATATAAACGCAATCTGCTTTGTTGACAAATAAACATAATATACTGCTACGATACAACTGGTCTGTCAAAAACAATTTTCTTAATAAACGACTAAATTATAATTATACAATTTCTTATAATATAACAAAAACGCCATATCTCGATAAATTTTCCTCTATTTTCCACCATTTTCTTCCGCAGACATGTAGGTAAGTACTTCTAAATAGATTAAATATCGTGAGTTCTGGTTTTCCAGACACAAAAGTAAAATTTTACAAAGACCTTGGGCCCTACGATCCCGAATAAAGCAACTTTTCTAACCTGATTTTTCAACGAAATCGCGTGACTCCTAAACATATTTCATGGACATTTCTGTCGCTTTCCCAGTAGCGTATTCAAGAGAAATTTGGCAATGAAATCAAGGCGCGTCTCAAGTCCGTTAAAAAAATTGCCCTTACTCCGCGATCTAGAGAATGTTGTGCCAAATTCTACTTACGTAAACATGCCTATTGGCCGGACTGATATGGGTAGGCCGTAAATCTTTAGAAAACGAGTTTCATCTTTACTTTTTGTTCATAGATAAAATAAATGATTATTTTTTAGATAATTGCAAATTTTTAGTAAAAAAATGCTTAAAAAACTATGTTGGTACAACCTGACAACATAAATACAATAAAATGTTAGCCGTCGAACACGATTTACTTCCTCACACATGCTATGTGTATTTCTGTGAACCGTCCGAAAACAGGCGAGTCGAATCACTCCGCTATCATCTTCAGAACTTTATTGGTATTCCCCCACAGAGATAAATAAACCCACCCACCTACATTGGAATTATAAGTGCGGTAAACTAACAAAATTAAACAGCATCAATCAAGTAGGTGCCCATATTGCTAATGTCACACCCCGTACTCTGCATACAAAACATCGCGTTTTACACTGACACTAGATATTGACGTTATCGTACACGCGCGTCTGTGTGTGTGACGTGTGACGCCCGTACGATTGAAGACTAACGCAAAATCAAGGGGGGTAAAGTACACTTAGATCAGCCGCTGGTGGCGAGCAGAGAGTTGCTGTTCTGTACATAGCATTATTCCCTATTCTATGGCAATGTGTAAACATACAATAACACATCAACATAATGCAAGCCATTCCATCATCTCATGCCAAATCTCGACAGCAGAAAGCCACGTCAAATATTATTATTTATTATTATTTATTTATTTATCAATGTTCTAGAACTATCTTTACAAGACTATCCCAATACAATAGTTCACTAGAAATATACATAATTATACAAATCTTAAAGTAGGAGCAATTAATTATATAGTACATAGCATGTAACATATAAGGTGACCCTTCGGAATTCGGCCAGGCTACATATAAATATATCAGTCCTTTCTGCGATCTCATTAAGTGTGTGCAGTGCTCGAGTCAGGGGCGATTTGTTTACAAGGTTCGTCCGTCCCCTGGCAACGCTGAACAGCCGAGGCATCCTTCTCCGATACACATATCTGTCGGGTACACTTACTTTTAAATATGCTAGTGCACTGGGATTGTGAATTATTCCACGAAATACTTCACACAAGTACACAGATAACGCCAGGTTCCTCCTAACTTCCAGTTTGTTGTATCCCACCATACCCAGAACAAATAAAGTGGGATACATTAACGGATAAAAAGGATAGACACCATACAGTTTTTGATATAAGTACCTAGTAAATTTATTTTGCACTTTTTCAAGCATTTGCGTGTACTTAGCTTCGTGTGGAGACCAGATAACAGCATTAAATTCCAGCTGACTCCTAACCAGGGCATTGTATAGTGCTATAATAACTTTAATATTTGAAAAATCTTTACCTTGACGCAATAGAAATCCTAACTGTCTAAAAGCATTTTTGCAAACTTTCGTCACAAACGTTGAAAAGGATAACTCGTTATTCATTTGAATTCCTAAATCACGAACCTCTTGGACTCTTCTCATGGGCTCACCATCTATTTTAAATTCCGTGCTTAGGGGAGTCCTCATTCGACCAAAAGTTAGTACTGAACATTTCGCAGCATTGAAAAATAGTTTATTTTGTTTACTCCACTGGACCACACTGTCAATATCCCTCTGAAAGTTATTACAGTCACTAGCATTCCGAATTACAAGAAGTAACTTAAGGTCATCAGCAAATAATAAACATAACGCATTTTTCACAACTGCAGGTAGGTCATTTATCATGATAATAAAATTAAGGGGACCCAAATTACTACCCTGACTCACACCCGACCATGTAAAATACGGCTGTGACTCGAACCCGGCGTACTCCACGTACTGTTGCCTATCCCTCATATAACTAGCAAAAAAGTTCAGAAGCTTAGGGGTGCAACCCATACTTGCCAACTTGGACAATAGTATGTCGTTGTCAACCATATCAAACGCTTTTTTGAAGTCAAAGAAAGCTGCCTCCACTTGGACTCCCGCGTCAACATGAGGAACTATATACATCATTGAGTTGATGAGGTTGCTAGTGGTAGACCGCCCCGGTCGGAAACCGTGCTGAGCGTCTGATAGTTGACATGATATTTGCTGATATAAACACTTTTGAATTATGGACTCAAAAGTTTTCGCAAATGTAGATAAAATCGCCACCGGTCTAAAATTTGTAATATCAGTACTCCCCTTACTCTTGGGTACAGGTACCACCCTAGTGATTTTCCATCTTTCTGGAAAAATAGATTTTTCTAAACAGAGATTAAGAATGTGTAGTAAAGGTTCTGATAAGACCATTCTGCAGTCTCTGACTACATAAGGCGGTATCCCATCGGGGCCAGCTGACCGTTTAGGTTTAAGACGCACTAGCGCCGCCAACACCTGACTATGTTCTATCATATCTACATGTACCCGTGAGCTGCTGTTCCCGCTTCCCGATATTGCTGATCCTACATCTAACTGGGCTCTTACTTTACTATATACCGATTCAAAATACATAGCTAATTGCGTCGCGCCATCACAGCCTAACAATTGTTCATCGTCCTTAGTAATTTTACATTTGTTACGTGAACTTTTCTTATTATTAATATAATTCCAAAAATATTTTGGGTTATCCATTACACTACTTTGCACTCTGTTTCTATGTTGTTCGTGTGCTAAAGTGATCATATGTTTGACCTTTGCTCTTTGTTCCGAAAAAAGTTTATAGTCATTTTTCTTATTGCTCGATTTATACTGTTTATGTAAATCCGCCTTTAGTTTGATGTTGAAAATAATTTCTCCGGTATACCATTCAGGATAACTATATCTTGTTGCTTTACGTGATGGCTCTTTTTTTATCGGCACACAGTCCTCTAAAACTAGTGACAATAAATTATAAAAATGGTCTAGCGCCTGCTCTGGATCTCGAATGCTATACAATGTACCCCAATTAATAGAAGCAATTAAATGGTATAAATGATTAAAATCAGCCTTGTTAAAGTTCCATTTTGGTCGTATTGTATAATGCATTCCACGAGTATCAGATCGAGACTCAGGCGGGCGGTCGCAGTGGTCAGGCGCACCGCCAGCTGACGAGACGCACACCGCCAGCGGCGGGTGCTGCGGGTCCACGGGCTGCGACAAATACTCCTCCGCCTCGCTAACGTGAATATATAATAAATAGCTTGGCTAGGTTCATAAGTTACTTGCTAAAGTAGGAAACTTAGTAAAGTCGCGAAGTTAATTAACTCAAGACTAAGCTTACATTAGGTACATGTATTCACGTTTGACTATTCAGTGTTTATTGTGCAACTGAAGCCTGTTCGGAGTGTTCAGGTACGTATTTACGGGGTGCATTTACCTATCTTTGCCCTGTCTGGAATATTAAATACTTAAGATGCATTGTTATGCAACATAATTATATCATTATAATGGCCCCGATTCCTGCAGACATCTTCTAATTTTATTATAAGTTATATCCGTCATTTTCATATCTGCCGAAAAGGAAAGGGACGGATCATTGGCAACTGTTAATTTTCAAATGATCTCTTAATTAGCTAACCCACGAAATTGCATTTTACTATTAGTCAAAAACATCTAGGGCCCTATGCCGATGACTTTTTTCTTGCGGCTACTTTTCCTCGGATAAATAGGTTGAGTAGTTTTAGGCAGATAAGACGTTCAACAAAAAATATTTAAATGTTCATGACGATTCAAAGTATAAAAATATTACATGACGATTCAAAGTATAACATATTTGTTAGATTGAATTAATAATCCTTTATAACACCAACTGTCTAACCTTATGGTTTAAAGCAGCGGCATAATGTCGCACTGTAATTC
Organism: Pectinophora gossypiella; assembly: GCF_024362695.1. Lineage (NCBI taxonomy): Eukaryota > Metazoa > Arthropoda > Insecta > Lepidoptera > Gelechiidae > Pectinophora > Pectinophora gossypiella. Next base: position 7,778,835 of record NC_065420.1, on the reverse strand, counting down.
TTTACCAAACAGTTTTAAATTGTATCGCGCGCACTTGACGACGGAGCCACCGCAGCGGCGCAGTATTACAGTGCGACATTATGCCGCTGCTCTTTTCTGCCGCGCGGCGAAAAACTCGTAGTGCGTGCCTGGCCTAAGATGTTCCTGCATCCCTAATATACCACACGAAACACTTCCAAAAATAACAACTTGTTTTCCATCAACAGGGCTTCACAGTAGCGCTATTCTACTGCTTCATGAACACGGAAGTTCGTCACGCGATCCGCTACCACGTGGAGCGGTGGAAGACCGGCCGAGCCATCGGAGGGGGGCGGCGGAGAGGGGCATCCTACTCCAAAGACTGGTCCCCTCGGTCGCGGACGGAGAGCATACGGTAAGCTTGGAATTTTATTGCCCAGTTACTGGAAGTTAGGCAGGTAGAGGCATTTCCATTTTTTTTTTATTTGATAAGATATACAGCGGAACATCACTCAAATTCATTGATTTGAAGGATCTTCTGACTTAAGCGGAAGACTTGTGACTTGGATGACATCTGGCAGTTGTGTTGTTTGGCTGTTGATGTTACTCATTATTTTAATAGCATTCCACAATAAATAAAGCACACATTGGCCCCTATTCCTGCAGACACCTCCTAATTTTAAATTATACCCATCATTTTTTATCCGCTGAAAAGGAAAGGGACGGAGGATTGACAACAGTTAATTTTAAAATTAATGAATGAATAATCCGGACGAATATCTCACAACACACCTGTAACTCTAGAGATTTAACCTAGAGAATAGGTCCACTAAAGTGTTAACTGAATTCAGGTCAAATGTACTAGTACATGTACTCATAACATTTATTCAGTTATGCTACGACTTACTGTCAGTCTAGTAGAAAAGCAACTAATAACTTACATAAGCGTCCGAACTGGAGCTCATATTTTCCTTTCATAGTCAAGAGCCGATCAGCTCAGATCAGCTCAATTTAACGTGAATGCGCTTTTATTTTTTAACCTCGCTTGATGTGATCGAACCCTGCTTTCCTTCGTACTCCAAATCCATATTTGATCAAGCATTTCTGTTTCCATCAGGCTCACTGTGTGAAGGCTCCACACTTGCACCAGAGGCTTACCGGACTATTGCATTTACGAAGAAATTTATACAAGGAAATGTTTATAGTCAAAAGATAATGTGGATTTGGATCAAATATTTCTTTTTACTTTTTGTTACTTTGTTACTCAATAAATGTTTAACCCGCTTCGTTCTTGTTATTATTTTCAACCTTCGCCTTAGCTTTTGACTTGTTTCCGGTCACCTATTGCGGCCTGCGATACGCTCATCTCATTTATAGTAAACATCACTCAATGCGTACCCCGGAAAAACCATTTAAGATTTCATATAATGCGAAACGTTTGTAGCGTGGGTATCCGCCGCAATAAATGAACGACCTTAATCGTATTAAAATTCATGAACAATGCATGAGTTTCTGTCGAAGTAAGCATGTTTTATTTTTGACTCCGCAATCCTCAGGTTTAGGCGGTTATAAATAAACTAGGTCGCTGGGTTCAGTGCATTTATTGAAATAATTTTGGTTAGGCAATATTTGAAATTTGCCCCAAAATTGTTTGAGATTTGCAATACCCGACATTCCATCAAATTAACTTCGGGTTTCGTTTCTGCTGTGGACCGAAAACTCGATAATAAAATACATATTTGTCTGGTTAGTCTCCGACTATACATTATTTACGGCGAAAAAATCCCTTTTTTATTTTATTTTAAAGCTTTAAACCTTTTCATGACATAAAGCTTGTCATTAGAATTCATTGCTTGAACTTTACGTTTGAACCCTTGTATTGATCTTTTCTGAATGATTCATTTGTTAAAGGAAAACGGGGTTGATTCACATGTTTATTCACGCTTTGCATGAATTGGGAATGCTCTACTACGAATGAAACCTATTCATATCGTAATCCAGTCACCGGCAAAATCAATATAATACTTTTTATTCAGTGGAGGCTTTTGACCGTTTATTATGTAAGCTGAATCTATTTGTCAAAAAATTTATGTATGTATAATTTAATCAACTTATTATTTACCAATTTAATATTCGAGACGTAATAACTAAAACGTAGCAAGTGCTACGACGTAGCGATCTGCTACGAAGAGCTTCGAACATTGAATAATGTTAGCGTGGGGCAGGTTATACCATCATCCTTCGAAGAGAGAGTCGGCTGCTTCAGAGACAACCACCACGACGCTGCTCGTGCCTAGGACCTCACTGGCTCCACACTATGACGGCAGACATCTCCACGCTGTAAGTTATTCACGGTAAATAATAATAATAAATAAATAAATAAAAATCCTTAGCCTGTGGCCTTATAAAAGATATAAAATTAACAACTTCACATAAACTCACGACCACATTCTCACTTAGGAACACACAAAACATACACACAGATTTATATGTCACCTTATCAGTGATCTTACAATCCTGTACTTGAAACTATGACTGTTATCCTTCGTTTATAGTATAAACGAATAAACGTATAAACTTTATACCTACTTAATAAACAAGTTTTTTTTTACGTAAATTGATTTTGAATCAGTTTTTCTTTCAAATTATAGTAACTATTAGGTACTCCTTTTTATTTTTTATGATTTTTATAATTTTAAGGACAAAACACACTACGATGTCATCTTTACGGTCATGATAAGGCCCAAAATTAAGTCGACAGCCGGCCACTGAATCAACAGTCTTGGTGTGGCTTGCCCTTGTCATATTTACGACTATTTATTTTTGAAATCTATTCATTTACACTGATATGAATACGTGTCAAAACTCTTAAAGAAAGTTATTTACTCCAGGACTACATAACGAGCGGGAGTGCGAGCGGGGACCAGTCGCCGGTGTGAGGCGGGGGGCGGGGGAGGCTCCCGCGCCTGCGCACGCTGCCCGAAGAAGACGCTTCCACTGAAGCCTTCGCCTCTCCCGCCTTCTTTGCTCTCCCTTCCCAAGATGCTTCGCAACTTCGAGACACTTCGCCAAATAATTGGCCAAACCAAGATTGGCCAAATCGAAATCTAAATTGTCAGGATAACACGTTGAATTCCAATTCGAACTCAAATCCTCAAACCGACCAATCTTGGCGGGACCACGCCCGACAAAACTCAACCCGCTTTCAAAACTCGAATTCCACTATAACTTTGCACTACGCCAACGCTGCAGTCGATTTTGACCAAAAAGCTGCAACAAACGGACCATTTACAGTTGCCAGTCGATTGGAAGCATCGGACGTATCGAACCGTTTGAACGTAGAGTCTGAATAGGAACGAATCTCGAGAGAACGATATTAGAGAGATAGAAATTCGAGAACTATCGAACAAATTATCTTTTAAGATATCTTTATCGTATCGGGTATCTGTAAACCTGTTGTCGACTCGTGCCAGACGAAACAGAAAATACGCGGCTATTGGTTGTCATTTTAACTAAATTATGCTTTAAATAGATTTCGTATTGTTCTCTTACCTAACTCACCATCAATCGTGTGGGTTTTCAGGTGGAGTACCAACCTCATTAACCCTGGTGTCAGGGTTACTATTAAGCCAACATACACCCCTGACATGGCTCATGCGAAAGTAACTGTTTATTGCGTATTCACGCCGTAACTACTCAACCAACCATCATTAAAGCTACAGTACATAAATAGTTTCCAGGAACGGAATGAATGAAATTGGCCGCGATAATTGAAGCCACGATGACAACGTTGCTACGCGGATGAATCGAAGAAAATAGCACCATTAATAACAACAAATTGTTAATTTCACATGGATATATACATAGAACAGTTTTCTTTTTCAATATATTTTTTTCTAATACCCCTATCGCACAGGATAGGCAGGTTCTTTGCTAAGTTACATACATATCTTATCTTCATTTAGTACTATTCTGCCCTTCTTTGGGGCCCTGCTCTGCTAACTCAATCATTCTAGTCCCCTATTACGTTTTCAGTTCTCGCTTTTATGCCTCTCGCACTTTTATTCATCGATTTTCATTCCTTACAATACAATACAATACAAATACACTTTATTTCACTTTATTGCTTTTTTGGTATTTTCCTTCATACCTAATTCCCTACTTTACTGCTTATTTCTGTGAAGTCGACACAGGGGTTTCTTCTTTATATATTATGTTTTGTCAAAGGTTACATAGAAGAGTTATCGATATATATATTAGTGACTTTATTTGCTGATAAACAGCTGTTATTTTTGTTTTTAAAGAATAGTAATCATTGCCGTATGTTCAGTTTCGTTATGATCATAGTTTATGTATAGTTATTACAACAAAAATATTCAATAGTTATGGACATTTTGCTGATAATATAACTAAATAATTTTGTAAATATAACTTTTATATAATAATATAACATAAGTATATTGCATTACGTGATGCATCGAAAATGTTTTAGCTAAATTTATGTAATACCATATAATTATAAATATATATATATTATTACACATTATATAGATTATTAAAAATATAGTAAACTATTTTAACCGGCCCATACGTGATTAAAGGTTAAATAAGGTAAAAACAATTAATTACATTAATAACTTTACCTTACCTCTTTTACTATGTTATAAAAGTGACTATTAAAAACGTGTATTTAAAATATTATTAAGCAATATTGCTAAAAAAAACTCAGTTGCTTCTTAAGAGAATTGCATTTTATGAAATATTAGTATGTACATAATAATTATTTAAAAAATCTTATTTAACATAAGCTAAGTAAGCGTAAAGTGTTGCCAAAGTTACATAAAGTATATTAATATCTAATTGTAATGGTAAGTAAATGTATAATTTCATTTAATGAAATCGGGAAACAAAGCGCTATTTGTATTATAATAATATAGCATATCGTAATTTTTACTTAGATTGTAACCGTTTCCATCGATGTGGTATATAATAGTTTGAATATAAAAGCTATATAATATATATGTTTAAATCTAAATATATTTGTCTATAGCGGTATTATTATAGTCGATATAACTTCCTTTTTTTGGAGTCCAACCAAATATGAAATAGGATGGTAATACTTGTCAAGATAATGATAATAAATGTTCTAAGTCGTAATTTATTTTTCCTTATCAATTTAAATGTTGGTAATAATTTTATAAAATATATATTTTTTCCTGGCAACAATTCATTAAAACGGTGTGACGCGTGTTCGGAATTTAATTATTAACAAGACTAAAGTGTGTACTAGTATAATAACACTAAATGTGTCCAGAAGAATTTCATTAAAATTCACTACAATTTATGTCTATAGCACATTTTTAAGAAGACCTGTCGTGACAGACTTGCGTAATGTTATTTGTGTTTAACTTTAATCTTTTATTTTCTTTTTTTTTATGGCAACGGGTCACTTAGGAGTACGACCATTCTGCCAGTGTCGAAGTAATCTAACGTTTAAGAAAGTAAATTGTTTGAGTACTTACCTACATGACTTTTTCTTATGTTTCGGCTTGTTGCCAGCCTTAATCTGTGAAAAAAGTTGGCTCTCAAAAATGATGTGTAAACTTTCATAACCAACTTGTAAATTTTAAATTAAATATTTGTATACTTAATGTAATAAAATGTGATGTCAAAGCTGAGTATAGTTGATTTTATTTCAAGTCGTCTGCTATAATTGATTTTCTTAATACAGTTCTAAGATTCTCAGCCTTTGGTTCTTTGGTGCCAAAACTCCTACTTCACCAAACGTTTAAAAAACAAAATGTCAGTCGACACACTGCCCTCGCGCGCGTATCTTTGCAAGAACTTTAAAAACGTGATAAAAGTGTGTTTTAAACCTTGTAGTCTCTTTTAAAAGCCATTGAAAAGTACGAGTCCATAGTCACTTTCCAGAGTACCTACTTCAGGGCCAGATGATAAAAGTAACAGAAGAAAACTTGTAAGTACATTTAAAAATTCCCACAACGTTCTAACGATTTATCCTATCATTTATTTATAGATGATCAAACGAACTTCTAAGTGAAGTTCGATCATTATTATATGAGTCGCTTCATTCGAAGATATAATATAAATCAATACAAGGTAGTCCCTTTAACCTACAGGCAACATCGCACGTTCTTTAGAGTAAATCGATTCAAGTCATCGATTTCAAATTTAAAACTATTTTTTAGTCTACTGTTTCTCTATGTACCCGAACTGTCAACTTCATTCTTTAGAGATTTAGAAACAAAACTTAGTCCTGGGCTTTATCCACATCCATTGTATGTGGCATGACTATGGGAGGGTAGGGTTATTATATCTTCGAATGAAGCGACTCATATAATAATGATCGAACTTCACTTAGAAGTTCGTTTGATCATCTATTATATTTCGTCGCTTCATTCTTCAGATATAATATAAATCAATACAAGGTAGATGTTTAGAGATTTAAGTTTTGTTTCAGGATCAAATAATTATTCAAATAAAAGTCAGGATAGCTAAAAGAACTGTTTCTTTCATATGAAAACATAATTATTTTAAACAAAAAATAACATAAAATACGCTTCTTCGTATGGTAACTTAAATGTAATAATCAATCAGTCTTAATCAGTCTTAATTGTTAATTAGGAAATGCTACTGCATTGGCGAATTCACCCTCATTTACAATAGGCCTATTATAAAATCGAGCAAAGGCAGTGGACGCATTGGTCCATCCTGCCGCTTTACGGATCACGTCGAGGCCGAGGCCGGCGGAACGCGCCGCCGACGTGGCCGCGTGGCGCGTGCTGTGCGCGCCGTATGTCGCGACGTCGATGCCGCTGTCTGACAACACTTGTTTAATCCAACGGCTTATTGATTGCGAAGTGGCAGGTTTGTGTGGTTTTTTATGGGTCAATAAGAGATTGCCCGCGTTCGTGACCCTCAAATTTTTTGTCATAAAAATATAATCCTTGAGAGCTGAAGCAGGACATATATTCGGGTTCTGCAAAAAGAATGGAAGAAACAAAACTGGTTGGTCCCGTCCGGGAGCAGAGGTTTTAATAATGTCCACTATTGCTATCTTAACTCCACTTTGAGAAATTGTAATGTTTTCAATTTTGATAAGAGATAAAGTTTGAACCCGATGGGCTGTGCAAATGGCTAATAAAGTAACTAGTTTCTTTGTAATATTTTCTATACTAAGTTCCAGATTTGGGTACCATGAAGAAACAAAATTAAGTACTAATTGTGGGTCCCATGTTGAGGTATACTTCGGTCGGTTTGGCTTTAACTTGTATGCTCCTTTTAACAACCGTTTAATAGATTGATCTGAGCCGATGACATCGCCTAAAATTAAGGACAATGCCGAACGATGACTGTTAAGAGAGCCATATGAACATCCTTTTGCAAATTGCTCCGTTAAGAAAGATAAAACCGATGGAACTGAACAATTAAAACCGTCAATATTATGAACCGAACAAAACTGCCACCATAACTTTAAGGTTACATTGTACTGCTTAACAGTGCTGTCAGACAGAGACGCCATCATCAAGTCGAGCGCCTCTGGTGGCGTGCCGCGGCGCGCGAACGCCGCCCGCACAGTCTCGCGGCACCCAGTGTAAGCTTGTGGTAGAGGGGATGGTACTCCCTGAAATTAGATTGTAAGAGAGATTTACTTGGGTTGAAAAACACAATACGAGAATCGAGAAGATTTTGTAACAATGGGAACCAAGCCTGTGAAGGCCAATGTGGAAAAACTAAAATACCGGTGGCTTCATCGTCAATAATTTTTCGTAAGCATTTCAGGACTAATGAGAAGGGTGGAAATGCGTAGAAAAAATTATATTTCCAATTTATGGTAAATGCATCTACGGCGTAAGCATCTGGCTCTTGTTTCCAAGAAGTAAACATGATACATTTAGCATTGCTGCGAGAAGCGAAAAGGTCAATTTCTGGACGTCCAAAGTGATGTATAATGGAATTGAATGCATCATCTGATAGTTCCCACTCTGTGTCCGGATTAATTTTACGAGATTCTGCATCTGCGCAATTATCTTTGGTATTCACATAAGAAGCGAATAACCAAATGTTTCGCTTCTCACACCACTGCCAAATGGATCTAGACAAATTGTTCAAGTGTGGAAACTGAATGCCGCCTAACCGGTTTATGTAGCTGATAGCCGTAGTGTTATCAATACGCAAAATAATAGAAGAGTTTTCGTCATCACTAGCCAAACTCTTTAGTCCTAAAAATGCCGCGAGAAGTTCTAGATAATTAATGTGATGTTCTAATTCTTCTGTCCTCCACCTGCCGCTGACTTTTTCATCATTACACACTGCGCCCCAGCCTGTTCTGGAAGCGTCTGTAAAAATTTCCTTCTTATAATTTACAATTCTCATTGGGCAAGAAGTTGTAAATATATTATTAAGCCACCAATTAAGATCTTCTAAAATGCAGTTTGGTAAAATAATTTTAGTTTCATAATTATTATTATGTTGTTGTAATAAAATGAATTTTTGTCTTTCTAATGTTTTTGTGTACATAAAACCATATTTGGCAGCAGGACAAGCGGAAATTAGAACACCAATTAACTGAGCAAATTCTCGTAAGGTACATCTTGGCAAGCCTGAATATTTTTGAACTAATTGTTCAATACTCTTTCTTTTATCTGCCGGTAAAGACATGGTAAGGTTCTGAGTGTTATAGAGGAAGCCCAAAAATCTACAAGTTTGAGATGGTATCAGTGAACTTTTGTCATAATTAACAACAAAACCTAAACACTGTAAAAGTTTTAAGGTTTCGCGCACGTTAAGTGCGCATTCCTCATAGCTGTTACCAATACATAATATGTCATCCAGATATATAACTGACATGTATCCCTGTCTCCGGAGGTAGGCGATAACCTCCTTCATTATTTTGGTAAACACCCTGGGTGCCACGGATAGGCCGTAAGGCATTGCTGTAAACTCGTATGTGATTAAATCATTAGAATTAGGAGCTTGGAAATTAAAACGCAAATATTTTCTGTCAGATTCGACTATAGGTACTAAAAGATAGGGGTCCATAAGTTACTTAAACTGTCATGAATATTATTACCAAATTCTGGTGTATCGGATGTGGAAGCACCTAGGGCGAATAACAATTCAGGGTCCAAGGCTACTTCGGACGTTGGCTCAGTGACGGGCTCCGCCGAGCCTTGCTCGGACGTCACAACATCCAGCACTTCTGAGACCGGTGCTGCCATCACGTCATCTTGTGGAGTCAACAGGCCCATCTGTGGCTCCGTCGCATCTCGAGATTCCATGTAATTTGTATCTAAAATAAAATACACTCATGTTACCAAATGATTGGCATAATGGGTATTTCATACCAGAAATGTAAATCTAATAAGACTTATGAAGGTATAGAATAATAATAATGTGATTTAGCAAATTGTATGCGTTAGTAAACGCGATTGTCTCGCAGACAAAATAATTTATGTATTTAACGTGCATATCTATTTAAGATTACACGTATTTTCGACATTTTTACTGACACACATACTTGTCTCATGAATAGTTCGCAACTAAACATGCTATTGTAATTGACTCGCAGTCAATTCCAATTTAATGTACATATTATTCACTTATATTTTCTTTTATCGATAGAAAAAGAAAAAACGTGAGAACCCAATTTAAGGTTATAAAATATTACATACCTTCGTTGTTCTCGTCCTCTGACGAGTCTAAGAGACGTCGAATCCGACGTCGAGATGTTTCTTTTTTACGCTTTTCTCGTTCTTCTATTTTCCTTATCTTCCTTTTGTAGCTATCCAATTTTTCTTGTGCACTGCGTTTCGGCATTTTTAATGGCGCGTACGCTCGTTGCCTCGCACGAAAAAAGAATGAAGTTGACAGTTCGGGTACATAGAGAAACAGTAGACTAAAAAATAGTTTTAAATTTGAAATCGATGACTTGAATCGATTTACTCTAAAGAACGTGCGATGTTGCCTGTAGGTTAAAGGGACTACCTTGTATTGATTTATATTATATCTGAAGAATGAAGCGACGAAATATAATTGTGTGTTGCACGTTTTTTTAGATACTTTTGGTTATTGTCAGAAAATTAATGAAAGTTCATTGTTTTTTAATTATTTTCAGTTCCATATTTTTGCGATGGAAAGTTCCACTTGATATCAACTCAGAATCATGGTCTGAATTATTCCTCAAAATTTACGTTACGATGTCACTAACAACCTTTACATAAAAATTAATGCTATCATCAATTGCAACGATACAAGAGCAACATATACCACAAGTGGACCAATGATCTTATTCTTCTATCGTGTGGGTTGTGAGGTAGATGACCAATCTCAGCAACCCTGGTTCCCAAGTTATTAATGGACCGCCAAAAGCCCCTGCCCACGTACATACATCAGCTAGTAACATGCCTTCCGAAGCACGGATCATCTTACTATCGACATTCCGGTGACCAATTACATCGTCAAAATAAATTTAAAACAAATGTAGATATAACTATATGATCCCACCGCATGCATCTTATCATTCACCCCTTGAAGTAGGTCCGCCGTTACGCCTTAAAAGTAAATCATACTATGTGTCCAACAAGTAAATCTGCGTTTAAATGTATATTTTTCCCATTACCAAATTAGAAAAGACGTCAGATTTTCGACCGCTTAAATACTTTTAACGAGCGATAACTTAAGAACAACTTGAAAAAGTAATTTTACGAATCGCAAAGCTAAATTGTAACGAAACCGTCTTCGTTCAAAGTCGCTTTTAAACGGTAAGTAATATTTCTACTTTCCCTTCAGGTATTATCTTTTCATTTAGGAAGACGTCTGGTTAAATTGTGAAACAGTATTTTAATTGGAGCGTGTTTGCTTTTAATAATTTGTGTAAAGGAGCCTATTCAAAATAAGTTTTTTTTATTACATACACCAATCATATTTTAAAAAACAAATATATGATTACCACGTGCACAGCGGTGAAGGAAAACATCGTAAGGAAAGCCACGTACCCGAGAAATGCGTTACAAACATACAAAGGTATGTGACCTACGCCGTTTTGGGTTAGATTTGCCTTCGCGGGTTGGAAGGTTCTCTCTACCTTTTCGGTAGTCGCTTTTGTAAAAAAACCGGACTTGTCAAATCTTCAAGTTAGGTAAGCGGATATGTGTTAGTACATCGTAACGAAAACATTGAAGGTTATTTAGACCATGAGTCTGAGTTCTATTTATTTGTTATTAAATGGAATTTTCTATCGCAAAAGTATAGAATAGAAAATAATTAAAAAAACATGGATTTTGCGACGAAAACTTACACTTGATATTAACTCAAAATCTTGGTTTGAATTATCCCATTCAGTATTCGTTACGATGTTACTAACACCTATTTTTATCCCTGTCACAGACGTGTTTTATAATTCGTTTGCAAGGATTACATTCATTACATTGCTAAGGCCCCGTGCCTTATCGGGTAAGAATTACCTAATATCATTTCCACTAATAACCTTATATATCTTATCACAAATGTCTGCAAAAATGCTTCTGATTTCTTGTATCCTCATTAGCGATTACGGGCTTGAATTTATGTATGTTTATAATTCAATCCAAAATGAAGCATGTAAAACAATGATGAATGAGAGATCTATTCACAAAACTCTTAACTAGGTACATTACAAATCTAGGTACGAACAATCTTCATGACTCGTCATACATAAAACGTAATAAGTCAAGGTACAATGCGCGTCCTAGTTTTATAGGATCAAACGGCCTCCGTGGTTCAGTGGTTGAGCGTTGGGCTCACGATCCGGAGGTCCTGGGTTCGATTCCCGGTGGGGACATATCACAAAAATTACTTTGTGGTCCCTAGTTTGGTTAGGACATTACAGGCTGATCACCTGATTGTCCGAAAGTAAGACGATCCGTGCTTCGGAAGGCACGTTAAGCCGTTGGTCCCCGGTTACTACTTACTGATGTAAGTACGTAGTCGTTACATGAGTCATGTCAAGGGCCTTTGGCGGCTCAATAGTAACCCTGACACCAGGGTTGATGAAGTTGGTAATTCACCTCACAACCCATACGATAGAAGAAGAAGAATCGAAAACAATGCCTACAAGTAATACTACTCTTTGAAAGGTCCTGCCTCACAGACAAAGAGGAGTATTCGTCTTAATACAGTAACGAAGAGTCACTATAAATTAACCAACAAGTAACGAGACAGACAAAGCACTGTGACTCGCTCAACAGTCGCTCAATACTCGCTCACTATGCACTGCATTTACTGTAATGAATTAAGCCTGCACACTGATATTGAACTGAAACTGTCATTAATCAATCAGTATTCACAGTGAATACTAGGTATTTGCCAATAAAAATGCTGTTTTCTAATACTAGCTACTTTGAAGTTAAGAATAAAATGTAGCAACTTTCAAATACTTAAATATCATTTTATTTGAGTAAATATCTGGCTCGTTACGGGAGTATGCTACGGGTTACGACCGTAACGGCGTAGCTGCGTAGCGGCAGAGTAACGCTGTGAGTTACAGTTCCTTAGTTTGTAATTTATTTGCTTTGCCGCTTATGACTGATTCCCGTTATAACTGCAGAGTAGCGACTTATAATAGGACATAATTGAGTAACGACTTACATTAGAAGGACTTGTAACACTGATGTTTAGTAATTACTCAGTAAAAGAAATATATACTAATTTACCTTAGCACGCGGGCTGCACCCGGGGTTAAAAAAAAGCACTGAGCTCACTATCGACACATACGTAGTGGGCAGAGCAACTAGTAATCAAAGACATTTAGCAGCCACTATGGATACGAAAATGGATGTATGAATATCTGGATATGATGAACCTTACGGTGACGTGTTAGAAAAGACCTTGGACATAATCTCTCTGTGTCACTTTTGACAACAGAAAAAATTGACACGTCCAAAACAGTTGACAGTCGAGGGAAACATCCACTTCACCCGGAGACAAGACAGATGATTGTATACTTAATTATATCGACTGTGGAGTAACAAATGACCGGCTCTATTACGGGAACACACGCATTAATCACGGCGAAGCAGATGTCGATTACTTGTCCCGAACGCGGTGTGAACACGTAGTGTAAAGATAACCAGAATACCTAGTCATCTAGCAAATAGTTAATAATGTTAGTGACATCGTATACTCAGGGGGATGATTCAGACCATGATTCTGAGTTGATATCAAGTGGAATTTTCCATCGAAAATTCATTTTTTTTAATTTATTCAAATTATTTTCAATTTTTATTACTTTTGCGATGGAAAATTCCACTTGATATTAACTCAGAATAATCAGCTGAATCATCCCCCTCAGTATTCGTTACGATGTCACTTACACACCGTACAAGTATATACGATAGCCATACAAGCAGGTATGGATGTTAGTGACACCGTAACGAATACTGACGGGGATAAGTCAGACCATGATGCTGAGTTCATATCAAGTGGCATTTCCTGTCGGAAAATTGCCCTCGAAGGACGGAGTCATCTTACTTTTTCGATCAATCAAAATGAGATCAAAAATAGATAGTGTTTTATCAGCTTGCTCTTGAGAGCCCGCGAATCGAATAATATAATTCAGTTGTAGAGATTTCGCATTCAAATCGCTATAGGATGCACAAAGGGATATGGGTTGATGTAATCCTGAATTGGTTTTGTATCGTGGTAATGTAAACGTTTTTGTTAGAGATTGCCGGGGATATTTATACAGTCGTAAACTTTGGTAAGTTTATGTATAGCCTACTTACTGTTCTCCTCACACTATGCTGGAGTGGAAATCCTTCCGGTTACCAGTTTGTTACAAAACCGACAAACCACGGCTCTACAATTGATTTATAAGGTTGTATTACAATGACACAAGTAACCCGTATCCAGATAGTCTGAATCCCAAGTCGTTAAAAAACGTACCAATACTACTACTTTCGAAGTATAAATCTTTTTAAACATAAAAAGGTGACCATAATATTGACCTTTACTTTGATTATAAAAACCTTCTAAACTTCATATTTTGACCTTGAAATAAGTAAAATTAAAATTCTATAAATTTTAAACGTTCTTATAAAGCAAAAGAAATAGAATGCTTTGTAGAAAGATACATTACCTACTTGTACGAAAAACATCATTGCCCTATTTTTTAAAGATTAAGTTTAAATTTCTTTCCCTGTTTCTCCTTATAACTTACATACCTACAAATTTAAAAGTACAGCGTTGGTTATCAAAGTCCCAGTAACGAAGCGATTTGATCAGATGAAATCGATTTGCAACGGCACTCAATTTCAACTTGATGATTTCTATCAGATTGGTCGCCTCTGCAAATATCCGAGGGACCGGCTCTCCATCAAGTTTGTAAGAGTTAACTCTTGCTGCGATAAATAAGTAATTTTCGGGTAGTGCCATGAGAAACAAGGTCTTAAACTGGTTCGTTTAGCTTGATGTTCGCTGCGCTCAGAAATGGGAGAGCGGAATAAGCGGGCAGGGGTGCGGGATTTAGTACGTAACTGTTTTCAAAGTTGCGGGCCCGGCTCGCTTCTCCGACTCCATGTGCATCCATCTTAAACAACGAACTCTATGTACTGGCGAATCTTAAAACACTAATTATAAAATCTCAAATTTAACTGTCTTTGACATAAAAATTTGCTTTCTATTCATTACATTTAATAGCTAATTATGTAATAGCTCTATGCATAATTATTTAACCGTTTTAGTATTTATTTTTTTCTAAATTTCAGAGAATGCCTCCTTAAAATATATTTTTTATACGTTGTAAATTAGAAGGAGTGCCCAAAATACAATATTTGCACATACAACATGAAGAGAAACTTCTATAAAAAAATTCTAGAAATATTTTAAGAGACAAAACTTCTCCAGCACTCGTAATGACAGTGGAAAAGCTTTTTCATTAAAACCACGCTAAAAACAGCGTGAAGATAAATAACACAAATGTATCATTATAGCCATTAGTTTTACTTAAACAAGACAAAAGCGGAGTTTAATATTCTCTTTAACATAAAAAGAAATAATGAAAGCTCCACTTTTTGTAGCAGGCTAGTGGAGTCCTAGGTGGATTAATGAGAGAACTGTGCAGTAGAACTTTTGTTTAGCGCAGTGCAATGGTTCATTACGGCCATTCGAGCGGAAAATTTGTCTCGGCATCGTTTCTGCACTACGCTGCCTCCACTCGCTCGCTGGCTTGGAAAGTACTACTATCTGCTCGTTATGGTCCCCTTTAGTTATAGGCAATTGACGTGTTTACCGTTTCGTTCAACATCATTGTAGGATCATCAGAGTACACATATTAATAGTCAATATTTTATTTTATTTAATTAACCACCATTTATAAGTAACGCGTAGTCTAATTTCCTTTTCAATAAAGTACATATAATAAGTTTTGAGTGTTTTTTTACGATTATATAAAAGAGTAGCGGATAAATAGGCTTTTTTCCGCGGCAGTTGTATGTGCCATTAAACGAAATAACCCATAAAATCCATCCAAAAATATCACATCAACGCTACTATATTTTTATTACTTATACAAAATGTGAATATCGCGTCGTTAGAAAGGTTGACGAATATCTACAAAATGGTTGAGTTAGCTAGTGATGTTTGAGCACGTAAATTCATAACGCTACCTTCTGTTGGCGAGCGTTATTTAAAATTCGGGATTCAAACAGGAGCGATGAATGTTTCAACACAAAAGTTGCCTGTGACGTTCGTGCGGTTTACTCAAACACCAACTTCAGGACGAACAATTTTATGCAAACACTTGGGTAATGTTGAAAAGGTGAATGTGAACACAGCAACCAAAACCGTATGAGTGTTATAAGTAAAAAACTTGAAACAATAAAAATGACATTTGAACGTGGAACGTGTACAGTAGGTGACGTTATTTTGAATTTAGATAGGTACTTTACATGATCAGCAACTGATCACCTAATGATATAAATATATAATCAGCTTGTACCTAGTTGCCTAGCGACTTATAGTTACTTATCCTTGAAAGTTGGTGTTAACAAAGAAATCCTTTAAGGCAGTCTAGGCTAGTAAGTAACGCCTGTTACGATCGTGTACTAAAACAAGATTATAAGATTAACTTTACGGCGCCGGGAAGTAGTCATAAAATATACCGTAACTCTATACTTGCGCCGACAAGGTTCAAATTAAAACGGCTATTTATTGAACAAAGGCGGTTGCCAATGCCAAAAAGAAAGTTTTACACTGATGTTCATTTGTCATGCGTTAGTTGAGCGAAACTATCGATAAATAAGTAGTTCTCAAATACAAAAGTTTTCATCTCCAAATAGCCTTACTATCTATCGATTAATATTTCTAATAACGATAGACTAATTATTAACTCTCGGTAGTCGATTATCGATTGGCAATGCTATCACGAGCGCCAAGCTCGTAAACAGTATAAGTTACAAAGTTTACTTAACTATTAGGAGTATTTCATGATACGGAAGTTTACAGAACCCTTTAGTGGGCGATTCTAACTCGTGTTGGGCTGTTTACGGATCATATTGCGTCTGTTAGATTTGTGTGTAATAACGTGACAAAATCTACAAACCTGTAATTCCCCTATAGGTAGGTATTTACCAGCCTACAGCCTGTGTATTACATAGGTTTCTGTAAAGGAATATGTGGGCTGTGTATAGGATATATATCTATATTCAATTACAGAATCATGTATATACCTGTTAAACCAATCAACATTTGAAGCGTACACATACATTATTATATCGCGTGATTACAAATGACATCGTGTTATCAAAGCCGTATCTAAAGTTGTTTAATATTAAATCAGTGTGGAGAGGTTTATCTTTACTGCCCGGTAAGCACATACGTGCGGAATGTGTATTTACAATTTGTTATCTGACATCGAATAGATTATACTTAAAATCGATTCTATTTATGTGATTTTGTTGTTGTTCGCAAGTTTTGCACAATAATGTGCGCGTTAACTTTCTTGCAAACGGCGACGCCAATATCCAGAAATGTTTTGGCGGCGAGGGGGTGCTGCCGCCAAAGGATGTTATCGGGGTACTGAACAGAGCATAGTACCCCGCTAGCCACAAGTTGGTAGTGTGACTAGGGATCGACGATCCAACGGTGTTATGTTGGAAGTTGTATATATGCGTCTTGCTGTGTAAACTTCGATATCGCGTTTCACGATAGCTTGAAGACTGCATTATTCAATGTGGCGCCATCTGTTGCATGTGGGCGGAACTAGCTGACCAACTAGTTAGATCCGCCACAATGTGACTGTTGTAGGTTAAATATTATGAATAAAACGGAACACAAACAGTCCAGTTTTATCTTTATTATAACGCCGTATGTTATCCGGATTCTATATGTATAATACATAATACGACGATCCACATTTTGTCAAGACAAACATATTTCGGTACCGCATCGATAAGTAATTGTATGTAAACAACCTTCCGCCGCCTTACAGTGAATATTAATGGTAAAAAAGAATATTAAAACACTTCGACAAAAACCTGGAGGTAATCTAATCTAATCTAATCTAGCCTACAAGATCCCACTGCTGGGCAAAGGCCTCCCCTTCCTCTTTCCATTTTTCGCGGTCCTGTGCGTATTCCGGCCGGTGGAGGTAATATCAGATTATTAAATGAATACTATAGTATTTGTTGTACTATATCGTCGTACATAGTAAATACCTCGTAAGCGCATACTGATGTTATTTTTACTAACAAAACCACGCAACATATACGCTAGTTTTAATCCACGTTAAAAAATGTAGTCTGGGTTTTATGAAAGCGCTCTGTTAGACCGAGCCTTCCGGCAAACCGAAATACTTAGACTCTCATATCGGCTTTTGACAGATTTATTTTAGTAAATCCTAGAAGTACCTAAATTGGGTAGTTAAACGCCAAGTGTGTGTGGGTGTGTATGTGAGTAGTATTCCTATACTATCCTACCTCCCTAGTCCTAAAAATAGTCTAGTTCTTTCTTTTTCTCTTACAAAAAGTCAACATTGCTCTCAAAATTTTGTATTATTATACTTACACAAAGACGCCATAAAACGATGCAACGCGCTGCCGTAGCAACGCCGGAAACTAGTTTGACGAACAATATTTTCCCGTTTGTGCACTCTACACATTTTACATGCATAATTTTAACTTGTTCACCTTTTTGCCAGTTAGTTTGTTTGCTACTAGCTACTTACAAATGGGTCGTATTGTGAACGAGGCATAATTATTGTGCTCATGACGACGCTTTGCTGATCCTATGGATAGTGCGATACTGCAGTAATTACAACGCAGGGTACAACAATACGTCTGTCTATCATAGCCTGAAGTAGGTCAAACAATCTCTTGACTTTACGGTACCGAATAACGGGATGTTGAGAAATAAATACAAAATAAACCATACGTAAGTATATTAAAACATTTAATTTATTAAGTACATTAAACTTTGAATCAGTCGATTTTATTAATACTTTGGATTGTATAAAAAAATAATTATTATCTGTCTATCCTAGTTCTTTTTATAAATCTGTAAAGATGAACGAACGTGGATTTATACTACTTATTTCAAAATACTTACTTTCCTATTCACATCGCCGACTGTTAAAAATGCTTTTCAAGTAACTGTGCTCCTCTCTCCTTCTACATAAAGGATTTCGAATTTCTTCGCTTTTAAAAGATCCTGTTGAAACGCTTTCACTACCTACTGTGTTCAAGTCTTTATTCAGGTCTTTGGGCTCCGACAGACCTTTTGTGTTACGTATTGTATTTAAGCATTTGCTTGCTCAAAATGCCTACTCTATGCTTATCCATATAGGTATATATACGCACGACGAAAAGGGTTGAGTCGCGATTTCCATTAAAAAGATAAAACATAGTTTCTATCACGTTTGGGATGTCCTTTTATTGAACTAAAATCGTCCTTTTTTCAGGTCCCATTCAATTGTAAAATACTTTTGGATTGAGCATCTGTAAGGCCACAGACCTTACCTTCTACAGGCAATCAATTTTTAAATTGTAAAGAAGCTTAAATGTTCAAAGACTTGGATAAATTGATTTATGAATGCCAGTAACTTTCCCCACAGTACCTCTCATTTTTTGTAAAATAAAATTACCAAAACGTTATTTAACTTAAAATCCGTTTTACTGCAACCATCGCTAAACCGGATCTCGTCATCAAGACCGAATCGTTTTAAAGAGAACTTCAAGAGAATGACTGATCCTGATCACATAAGCTCACCTGATCAAATATACATACAGCGCAAGATGAACTAAGTACCTACGCTTAACCGAGCTTTCTAATAGACCTATGTGAATATATGGTGAGCCGTATCGCCGTCTATAGTGGTTGACACACACACACACAGTACATTACTCAGCAATCGTTTGTATGTGTAAATGGTTGCTGAGTAGCCATTATTCGAGTATAGACCTGCATACTATTATAATACAGATCAGAAAGTGAAGTCGGAATGTTTGCGCCTAGGCGTATAACTCTATAAAACTTTATATTCACTTCTGGGCGTAGTTACTAATACGCTCTTGAGCTTCTGATTTTTATTTTTTAAGAAACATGTTGAGCTATCCAAAACAGCAGCTCGGCAACCCTACAAAACGTCCCGCACCTCACCTGATTAAATTAAATTAAATTCATGATTAAATAAAGGTTTATTTAATCATGAATTTAATTTACTATAATTATTTATAAAAAAAAACATGTATCGTTCGATAAAAAAAGTTAACAAAAATTCAGCAAGTCCACTTGAATCTTTAGTGACAAGTTTTTCTTTTGTCCCACGAACAATAAACCCTCTTTGAATTCTGAAGACAGATTGGAACTCCATACAAACCGCTGAACTCTGCGTTTTAGAAAAGGCTCAGGCAGGCTTTGCTCACTGTTTTCATTTCATTTTTTCTTGTTTGCAAGTATTTTATTTTAAAAAGTAGTCGTCGTCGTTTCCCTAGTGTTATCCCGTTTTTCACAGGGTCCGCTTACCTAATCTAAAGATTTGACAGGTCCGGGTTTTAAAAAAGTAGCAGTTTATTACATTTTCTTTACGTTCCTAAAATATCGGAATTCAGTTTTAACATAAATTACCACAATAAGTACATTAAATTAATACTAATATAGTTTCATTTCGGTCAGAAAATTTTAATTAACCAAACATACCACCAAACCACAGGCGAATGAAACGTTTTTTTTTAATATTATAACTCCATATAAACTTGAAATTCTAACAGAGCGCACGACTCGGTAGGTATTTTTTTCTACTTTCACCTTATAACAGTAATTAATTATTAAAACTAACTAGCACAAAAGCTTATAATTAAATGAAAAGACAGCGATAAGTAAATAAATCCTTTATTCTGGGTTTTCAGTTAGACCGCCGAGAAGACACGTTTCACATAGTCCCCAAAACTTCGAGACAGAATACCCAATGTGAAAATGTGTAAGCCCATCTGTCGCCTAGAACACCAGACAAACTGTGAGACTAACTGTGATATATAAAGTGAAAAATAGAGCCCAAAATGAAATCCAGTACATTTTAGTGGAGAGGGTACAAATCTTCTCAGTTATTTCATTTGCACGTACAAGAATACTTTCAAGTCTAGATACTTACACAAATGTATACTGGCTTTAAACACTAACTACTTACTTACTAACTAAAAATTATAAAAAACAAAAAATTACGGTGGAAGGAAAGTGAAAAATAAAGAGAGTTTATGTTTAACTATTGTTTCTTACGAGGTTAACGTATAATTTATTATTAAGTAAATACGCTTTTTTTCTGATGTACGTGACTGCAAGAAAGATTATATAACATAACTTGCACCGTTTTATAAAGTAGAGCTATCTAGAGCTACAACATAATATGACTTTCTTACTTAGCTTACAGTTTCTTGTCTGATTGTGCAATAAAAATATTGTATTGTACATAGGAAACCGGAGAGATTCATTTATAAAGAACACTACGAAAGGGGTAAACCTTAAAGATCATTAAATTCATGACAGAAATAAAATAAAAGGTACAGATCGTGTAGTATTTGGTGAAGGATTCGGCGGAAAGAAGAGAGGAATGGCGATTATTCCACCTATAAGAGGGAAGCTTTTAAATTTTGAGAGAGATTGTGCACATACTAAAATTTATTATAATGTCGCCTGTATAATTGTATGTGTTAGTTGAAATAACAAGTTGCCAGAAAGACAAAATTTAGTAAAGAAATACTTTTATGCGTAAAAATCTATGGATACTTAAATCAATGCAAAACCAAAGTTACTTTTAAATTAATTCCACTGTCGTCAATAGTAGCAGTTGCTTACAAAGAGCACAATAAAAAGCGAATTCTAAAGTGCTAAAGTGTTCAATGTAGTTGAAACCTTTGATTCAAAGGCAAAATAGAGAATCGATGCAAAGTAGTGCAAAGGGGAGGAAATGGAAACTGGAGACTGTGGTAGGAACATTGGAAAGTCCTTGCGATATTATTGAGTTAAAATGCTGCCAACAAATGAAAGATAATCCATACTGTTATACAGTACAATACTTAGTTAATAGGTAATTATGATATAATAATTTAGAACTATACAAACTTTTTACTAATCTTGCTAAGTACGTAAGTATATGGAAATTTTGTTGTTACAGTACTATGAGTATTGTCGTTTAAGTTCGATCGTTTTTGCCTACGAAAAATACGTGGAAAATAATGCTTACTTACAAAAGTATAGTCGTTCTGAACCTGTTTATTAAGTTGTCTTAGTTTGTAATAGTATACAGTCTGTATAATATTTTCAGTGAAAAACTGAGATCGCATAGATTTTATCACGTGATCATTTGATTACGTCTAAATAAAATCGTATAAAATCCAAAACCCTTTGAACTTCTTACGTATCTTCTAAACTTGCTTAACAAAATGGTAGAATTTATTCATGATTTACTTTACACACCAGCTTAGTCAAGTATTATGGGTTTATTCACTCCGATTTTTCTCTAAAACAAACTTTAAAGAAAGGGAATATATGAAGCTATCACTGGCTTAGCACTAAAATGTTTCTATCTTATAAATTTTAAGAGCTTGGAACCTTGCCTCGTCGATCGCGAGCTAAACGATTTTTAAACGGTTAGTGGGAGTCGTGAAAAGTTAGAGCTACAACATAAAAAGCACAGCTGAAAAATAATTAAAAACATCTTCAAAAGGTTGAGCACTTACAATGTCATCTGTCGTTACTGTAATATTATGATTCGAAAATTTTCATTACTTATTGATTGAAAAGTATTCATAACGTATTGTAATAACGTATTGTAATAACGTATATTCATAACGTATGGTCTAGATCGGCCACATTGAAAGAATTCATCTAAAAAGCAATATTGTAGTTTGGCGCAAGCATATAAAACTAAGTGCGCTGTGTCAACAAAAATCAAATAGCAATATTGCTTTTTTAGAGGAATTGCTTCAGTGTGCCTTTTTAAGCTCCCAGGTCAAGTTAGGTAGGTAGGTATCTAACGCTCTAACCACTATATCGGACGTTTTAAGTAACAGTTTCTTTGATGACATCTAATCTGCATTTTACGTCACTCCAATTAGATATTGTCTAAGATGTAATATCATTGTGACTAAGTAATCATGTAAATGCAGTATTGGAATGAACCACAGCGAATGGCACAGGTCGGGCCAATATCTATGTTAATCTAGAGATTCCACTGCCAGAGAACTTTTATGCGCTTTTAAATTGAATTCTGTAAACCACAACGAGAAATAGGACACGGAAAAGTGTGGAAATTGAAAATGTTAATAAAATTAAAATTTTCCGTAGTAACGAATACTCCCGGCCGACTTTATTAATTTTGAAACCGAGTTAATATATAATTAGCACTATTATGCTTTACCCAGATATTTTCAAGTCTTTGCTTGGTTTCTGAATAAAACCAACTCTCTATCAATATCCTTTTGAATTCATCCTGTGAGATATAATGAGTACTTATTTATTTTTATTCGTTTGTAAATATTAATTTTCGAGTTTGATTAAGTAGTGATTCAAACAGAAACCCAAAAATATCTTTGCTTAGTGGGTAATATAGTTAGTTACACATTGAATCGTCAATTTTGCCGAAGTAAATATTCTCTGTCAAACATCTCCGCGTAAAACTACTGCAGCTTCTCAACAAGCTGTATAGCCGATGATTATATTCTAGATCTTCTTTGATAATTTAAAAAACATCACGATTAAAGTTCCTTCGCAAAAAGCAAATTGATCGAAATTAATAAAACTTATCGAAAGTTAGCATATAATAATATTATGGATTATAATTTATAAATTGTCATCAATTGTCTAGAGCAATAAGGCCGGCCAAATTGTACTGTATTCATGTGTTATGTCTGATTGTTATAATTTAATTCTGTGGAATAAAGTATATTTGATTTGATTTGAATTATGATCCAAACAGTTTCTAAGAACAAAATCACAAGCATGATTAAATTATCTGTTTTGGAATTTATAATATTTATAACACATATCATAATCTCGACTGAACTAGTGGAAACACGTACAATATAATGATAACCAAACAAATTCTTGGTAAAATGTGGTTTCGTATTATTAGGTTTATTTACAGCTGTCATGACGTCGCGTCACACGTAAGCTCATCGCATTCAAAATGGAAATCATTGCCGCGCTATGATTCAATTTCTATGTAACTCGTATGTAATATTTGTAGTGATGGGCGAATGTGAATGATTCATTGGAATGGGTAGCTATTCGAACTAATCGATTGAAAAAAATCATTCATTATTTACACACATTTTTAAGTTTATGTCCTTTAAAAAATACCTACTACTAATTATATAATATATAAAAATACTGAAAAATTACTTATCAGTGGTCTAGTGGTTAGAGCATTCGGCTCATGATCAGGAGGTACGGTTTCGATTCCCGATTGGTACATTGTCGAAATCACTTTATGAGACTGTCCTTTGTTTGGTAATGACTTTTCAGGCTTGAACCACCTGTTTGTCTGAAAAGTAAGATGAGTCCCGGTCCCGTAAAAATACCTCCACCAACCCGCAGTGGAGCAGCGTGGTGGAGTATGGTTCACACCCCCTCCGGTTGATTGAGGGAAGGCATGTGCCCAGCAGTGAGACGTATATAGGCTGTTTATGTTATGTTACTTAAAAATGTAAGAACTGATTGTGACCAAAAACTGAAAAAAATAAGGTATACCTGTACTGTGTGGTATAATATACAACGAAAACAAAGAAATTAAGTTATTGCACACATTAAAGAAACAACAAATTTATTCAAATATCAAATTGACTTAGAGATTGGATTAGAGATATTTTCAATTGTATGACGAATAATACTTGGAATACCATGTATTGAATGATTCCAATAATTCCATCACTAATATTTGTCAAGGAAAACATATTGAAGAAATATATTTTTATGAGACGTTTAGTGTTCGGAAGGTAATGCGTTTGCTCTGTTGATCATGAAATCTATAAACGTGAGGTACTACGCAGATTTTGGACAAGAATGACAGGGCGAAAAATTTATCCACATTTTTTGACATGATTTAATTGCAGATTTGCCTTACATAGCATCCACTAGGTGGCCGGAATTCCACAACAACAAAAAATGTATGGAAACTTATAGAATACATGATACACGCAAAAGCTTCGTTGAAAACAAAACATCTTGTCAATCATTTTGCTTTTTTTCTGCCTCACTCTACAGGCAATTCCGACTGAGCTTCCACGCACCCTTACTAAATATAATTAGCTTCTATTTTTACAATCGTCTTCTTTAAAGAAGATAAAACCGTCCTTATTTAAGTCCCTGTAAAAGAAAGTGACAGGGTAACCCTAGTTCATCGTGGCGCGGAATAAACCCGCTAATCCGAAGCGGAACAGTTTACCCGCGGCAGGAGAAACAGTTTTAAATAATAAAGGGAAGATAGGTACTTGCATACCGACAGTTTTACTTACGTTAAGCTACCTTAGATCAGTGTAGGATTTTATATGAATGTTGATTTAAAAAGAAGAAAGGTAAGAAACCTTTATAGTCCTAGGACGCCAAAGAAGCTTATATACATTATTAATGGACCTACATTATCATAACACAAAACAAAACACAAAACCTTAACCTAATTTTAGTTTGACGGCTATTAAATTAGTGTTATCATTCATTCACTTACAATACGTGCATGAAAGAAATGCAGCTACTTTTAGTACTGACACCAACTTAATTTAGTTAAAATTATGTTAGACATCATTATAACAATCTAAGAACTAAAAAAGATAACATACAAAAAAGATAACATTAAAAAAGATAAGTTATGTGCCTCCCACTGCCATGCAGGACTCCTTACGTTGAAAGGAGGGGATGTAGATTACTTATGAACTTTGATAATACAATTATATCTGAGACGATCTTGATAAGTGACGACTAATTTACAAAGTGCCGTATAATTAGGTTTGCGTCAATGTAACAGCTGTAGTTATTTATATTGCAATAAGTTGACTAAACTACGTGTTTTTGAAGATCACGAATACTTTATCAATTCGTTATATATCCAGTTTTAGCTTTCCTCGATGAATTCCGTCATCTAAAGCGATACTAAAGCAATAAATACCTTAAATTCAAGTACAGTTACTTTCAAACGACTTAATCATTTAATTTATAAATTGATTGCTAAATAATTATTTATAATTTCAACAACAAACCCATAATTTCACATACACAGCCGAGATTGAAGACAAATTAATTGAATGAACATCGATATAATTATACAGTGTATAGAGAGGGAATGGTAGCTAATTAAGTCGATTATGGTACAGAGGATTATACGTGGCGATGCCCTAGGTAATCGATTTTCTGTTTGAAAAGACCTATTATAATCCTACATACCAGAACCACTAGGAACCATAGACAACTGGTAGCCATTGTTGATTCGAAATCCTAAGATAAGTATATGGTAAACGTAAAGTTTGAAAATATTACTGTTACGTTGGCGTAAAATGTATCCATATTTTTTGACGTGATTTAATTGCAGATTTGCCTTACACAGCGTCGACTAGGTGGCTACAATTTTACAACAACAAAAATGTATGGAAACTTATAGAATACATGATACACGCAAAAGCTACGCTGAAAACAAAACTTCTTGTTAATCATATTGTTTTTTTCTGCCCAACTCAACGGGCACTTCCACTGTCGATTAATATTCTCGTTTATATATCACAGGCTTCAAACATTCTTACTTCTTAGTACAGTCCCTGACACCAGGGTTGATGAGGTTGGTACTCCACCTCACAACCCACATGATAGAAGAAGAGTGCAGTCCGTAGGTCAGTAGTATTCAGAGGCGGAGGACAGGAGTCCTAGTACGGCGTCATCCCACTCGCGTCAAACAGAATACTGCGGGGAAACCACAGCCCTATGTTTCCTAAAAAAGTAGCATGGGGAATGCTACTGCGACTAGAGCGTGGCTCTTAAATTAGTGATGATAGTCCGTACGTACGAAAGTATTAACACATTAAAAGGTTCAGGTAGTACGAAATGGAATAAACCAGGGAGCCTGTGATAGTTACATCAAAGATCTGTATCAGCCCTTGGGCTGTCCCAAGGGCAACAATTAGGTTATGTTTACCCAAATAATAATTGTTTTCATCCCATAAGATATAAAAACTTTAATGAGAGACTTTCCAAGCTATGCTGCTCCCCAAAACAATATATATGTCGGCGGGATGGATCTTTTTTGCAGATTCTTAGCGTTTACCGTTATGCAGGTAGGTACTAGGTATATTACTCGCCTAGTAACTTTGATCATAGTCGCAAATTAAAATTTAAAAGAAGTGCAAAGTAGAATATTTTCTGCTGCGAACAAATTGCGCCCAAGAGCTGAAAAATGAAAAAATGGAAAGTCAAAAGACTTACTTACTTGTTATAAAGAATCTAGAACGTGCTTATTGCATCTTTTAGAAGTGGAACCATAGTTATATATAATATTATATTTGATTCTATGCTGAACTGGCTGGGAATAAAAACAGAGAACGTAGTCAGCTGCCAATGTAAAAACCTACAGAGAGAGAGAGAAGGATTTTCTATAACCTTTCTATAATGGTGGAGACTTGTGGACATTACTATGGGCGATGGCCGAATCATCTATCACTACACTATTTATCATTATCCTTGTTAGGACTTCGTATCAAAATTGTTCGTCTATCTCACTAATACACCATGGTGGGGCTACAGCGACCGCAAAATGTATGCAGTTGTATAAGCGCTAGCTCACCTGATGTCTTGTTGGTTGTGCAACCGACAACCCGTAAGGTATTGCCCTTGGTTTCGAAACCTTATAGGTTTTTTGGAAAAATCATATTCGGATATTATTTTCTTCAACAGAATCTCGATTTTTTCTATTAATATAAATGCGGGTAAAATTGAGACCACATATTTTAACCTGGATTGAACTTAGCTTGTAACCTCTAATACGACGTGTAGTTAACAAAAAACACATTTGAATGTGATTTTTCAAAAAGACGGTTACGTAGTTTTCACAAGCACACCCTGGACACTTCATAGAAAATACCTCGTTTTACACAGACAGCGATAAAGAAGAGGAACTCGCTAGCAATTAAATAAATTTAATGGGAAATGCAATTTAAGGAATTAAAACTATTATAAATTAACATGAACATAGATAAAAGGTAACCTCACCTACCTCCGTTGATCAACGAAAGTTTTTAAAGATTATGCCAAAAGGAACACCAAACACAAACGATGCCGCGCGGGGCTTTAAGAATTTTGAAGAAGCTTCCTAAATAAATATTCACAAAAAGCGGAAATAATATTTTAAAAAAAGTTCTGGAATATAAAAAGAAACACAAAAGCAATTTGGTTCTTCGCAGCCGTAGATATTCCGTCGATCCGTCCGTCTCGTAGGGACCGTTGAAGCGATACAGCTTCAGGTCAGGAAACGGGTAACGGCAAGTGACAGGAACCGCAGAGTCAGAGCGATCGTAGCAACTTCGCAGTCGCAACTCGAATCATACATAGGATCGTGGGGATGGGGCGGCTTCACACACGATGTAACTCCAGGTTAAAACCAAAACCCAAGGGGATTTCCCTTATCTACAAAGATAAACAATAAAATAGAAAAGTGGTGTGAAAGAAAGAAAGGGAAAAAGAAACGTCAAACACACATGTGTTTGACGTGTGACACCATACGATTGAAGAATAAAGTAAGATCGGTGGTAAGCCTAGATTAGCAGCTGATGGGGAGCGGAGACTTGCCGTTTCATACGTAGTATTATTCCTTATAGCTATAAGATGACAACATGTATAAATTGACGCGGCCAAGCAGACGTAGATAGGGTTAATTTGGCCCATTGCCCGACGTATGTGCTCGACGCAAACATAAAATACCATGCCGTACTTCAAAAGTAATTAAATTCCCGAGCCAACATAATATTTCTACTCAAACGAAGTTTAGGCTACTGAAAGAGATTGCAGTTATTTAAAAATGCTGCAGATTTGACTATTAATGTACTTATACTAATAAGCTTAATATACACTGAGGCAGGAAAGCGGAATAAGCGACCCGAGGGCCGGGGTTTCGTTTGTGGTTTCATACAAAAATCCGCATCCCGGCGACCCGCTTATGTGTGGTAATATTTTTTGTTATTATCACTATCTTATTTAAATTAATCCTTCGCTAGAATGAGTTTATTCAGAGCGTACGATTATTACATAATGATTACTTTTATTAGCAGTCGTTAATAACCACCAATCCGCACTGGGCCCGCGTGGTGGTTTAAGGCCCGATCTCCCTATCCATCCATAGGGAAGGCCCGTGCCCCAGCAGTGGGGACGTTAATGGGCTGGTGATGATGATGATGATGATTACTTTTATAGTCAACAAGATAGACTGATGTCGTATATTTTTGTCTTTATCATTGAGAGCTATCTAAATCCTTGCATATAAAATATATACATCTCTCAACAAGGGCGTAATTTCATAGCACTATAGCATGCCTTGGATATTCTTACCGTGTGCCGCGTTACCGCGTAAGTGCGAGGGAGCCAGACCCCCCGGGGGGGGGTGAGGTAAATATATATCTCGGCGCCCGATTCGAATTAATGCGGGGCGGGAAGTTTTATACATAGTATTATTCTTTACTCTGTAACTGTATTCACATCTCCCTAGCATTATCCCATTTTTCACAAAGTCCGCTTACCTAACCTGAAGATTTGACAGGTCCGGTTTTTTACAGAAGCGACTGCCTGTCTGACCTTCCAATCCGCAAAGGGAAAACCAGCCCAATACAGGTTAGGTCACATACCTCCGAAAATGTATTTCTCGGCAATGTGGGTTTCCCATGTTTTCCTTCGCCGCTGAGCAAGTGATAATTATTTATGATCCTTAGAGAAATTCGAAAACAAATTCGACAATCATTGGTTTAGGCCTGTGCTGGATTCGAACCTGCGACCTCAAAGCGAATGGACTCTATAACTGTAATACGTAGCATAAACCTGTTGCGTAGACTACACCAGTTTTACTGGGACTGTTATGTACGAAAAGAGTTTTGAAGAAATTCTACAAAGTTTAATCTAATAACGTTCTAGGGAAATTGCTATTCTTTTCTCTCAGACAAACAGAATGCTTTGTGTGGGTGGATAACTTTCCCAATAAAAATATTAACTTAAAATTATAGTGGCAACATTCACGTTTTATTATAACGTTACGGTAAAAGCTGTTACTGTAACTTTATTTCTTTGAAATGGTACATCCACGGTACCTACCTAGGATAACTTCCCACAGCAACGTTTTGAATACCACTATGTATTATTATTTCCCGACTGCGCCAAGCCAAAAAGAAGATTATATGTTTACCTATGTATTTATGTATGTATTCAACTAACGTACCGATACGCACATAAACTCACGCTCATAATTCGAAATGGGGTGGACACAGCCATAACAATGTAACAACGTTTTCATGCGAACAGCAAAGGACTGGAACTGCCTGCCGTCGTCTGTTTTTCTAACTCATTATAATCTGGGAGTCTTCAAGGCTATAGTGAATAGGCGTTTTCTTGGTAAGCGTGATCCGCCCTATAACAAATTGTCACTTACCATCAGGGGAGATTGTGGTGAAATGTGAGACTATTTTATAAAAAAATATGATGAACCGAACAAACAGAATATAATGTAATGTGTATTGTTGCTTATCAACTCATAGACGTAGTGAGATTGAAAGTATACTTACTGCATTCTCTTGTCAGTTTTTATTTGGATTTTTTTTTAGTCTCATGCTTAGTTTTATTAAATTCTATCTATGTATACATATAACAGTGCCCACGGAGTAAAGAGAAAACGAGTCAATATTGTAACTCGATTATAATCGCAACTGGACTGGTTTCTTAATTGACTCCAGGTTAAGTAAGGGTCTCCTAAACCGCTTAAGGCAATGTGACGCGTAAAATTAAATCCTTTCAAAATTAAATTGTCGTAGCAGCTGCGTAGGCGTGCTACGAGTCGTAGCTTACGACGTAGCAAAATATTGACATCTCTTTCCATTTTTTGTAAGGAATATTTAACTTTTTCTCTTTTTACTTGTCCTATAATCGCACAAAAATTAAAAACAATATATACAGTCATTTTCATCAAACTTTTTTTCTTTTGTTTAACACTTGTTCTCCTATTAAGAAAACATAGTAAATAAAGGATAAGATTCAAATAACCCCACATGAATACGAAATCACAAAGTCCGCATTATTGAACGGACAATTCAGGTAAAATTCATACTATCCAGGATACCTCGTTGCAACTACTAAATAGCAAATACCCTAAATATTTGCTAAATGACATGTCGGAAATAGCACCTGTGTCATTCGTATTGCCTTTGATATTGAGTAGCACTGTAATATCAAAGCCCAAAGGCATAAACTCACGCATCTAATTACTCTAAACAATATTTAGTAACATTATTTATCATACATCAATGACTGAAAACGTCAAGAAGGAAGGCTCGTTACTTTTCGTCTCATACATACACGACGAATAAAATAAATACGATATACTCAGACACAAAAACAATGACTAAGTGATAATACAAACTGCTGTTGAAAATGAAAAAAGATACACAATGATTACATGAGTAGGACGCCACATTACACACCCTAAGAAACAAAGTATACTTACCAATAGTTAAACCTGCAGAGTTTTCTATTCTCTTTATATTCACAAATAAGGAAGGATCCATTTATGTAGCATAGATTCATCATCAGCCCATTAACGTCCCCACTGCTGGGGCACGGGCCTTCCCTATGGATGGATAGGGAGAACGGGCCTTAAACCATCACGCGGGCCCAGTGCGGATTGATGGTTATTAACGACTGCTAATGCAGCCGGGACCAACGGCTTAACGTGCCTTCCGAAGCACGGAGGAGCTCGAGATGAATGTTTTTTTTGTGGTCACCCATCCTATGACCGGCCTTTGCGAAAGTTGCTTAACTTCAACGCAGACCGAGCGCGTTTACCGCTGCGCCACCGAACTCCTCATAGTGGCATAGATAATTAACACTTTCAAGTACATAACGTCTATGGACGTTACGATTCCAAAGTGTCATACTACCTATTATGAACCATCAATGACCCATGGTCTCTGTCCATGAAAGTGTTAAATAGCACGTGGTTTCCAGGATTTGCACCTAGTGAATGGAGACTTAGACATAGGTGGTAAGGTTTAATACGATCTACTCTGAACCGGCGTGCGTCTATGAAGCGATTGATGAATGTGGAGGAAGCAAGAGAAGTGTGTCAGGATCGAAGCAAATGGAATTCTATAGTCTCTGCTTACCCCGGTGGGAAATAGGCGTGAGTTTATGTATGTATGTATGTATGTAGACATAGCTGGCGGGGAGTGGGGTATTGTATATACTATACACCTCCCCTACCCCTTCGGGGATATAGGCGTGCTATGTATGTTTATATGTATAAATGTCTCCATCAGTTTGTTACGGTGTATTAGAGATTCTGCGAAGTTAGAACCTCCGACTCTAATTACGTGTCCGGATCTGATTTCGGTTGTGATATTGTCAAAGCGGAACTTCAGCGGAAGTTACCGGACAACCGACAGATTTCGCCATTAGATTGTCATGACTCAAACTTGACACAAACTTTGTAATTTCTGTTCATTTCAGTATAATTATGAAACAAGCCTTCCTTGTTTTATTCTTTTTCAATTTCTTCTTTCAATATAAGACCTTAATCCTCACTAATATTACAAATTCGAAAGTAGCTCTGTCTATCTATTACGTTTTCACGATTAAACCACCGAACAGATTTTGATGAAATTTGGCAAAGAGATAGAGTAGATCTTGGAAAAGGATACTGGATAGTTTTATCTCGGAAATTCAACAGAAAAAGGGTGGAAAAAATAACATACTAAGGTATAATTGAAGTCCACGCGGATAGAGTCGCGGGCGTTAAGCTAGTCTCTTGTAAAACTACATCTATCAAGGTGCAACACAAAAAAAGAAAACAACTCCTAGCAATAGTAAAAATTACCTTTTATAACTATCATTCCTTCATCTTTTTCTATATCAAAATACCAGGACCGCATAAAATGTAAGAGTCACACATAGCGTTTAATCCGCTGAGAGATTCGTTAGCAGTATAGGACGGCAAATTCGATTCCGCAGTTACACTCTAAGCTGGTTATATCCGGAGGTGGGGTAGCTAATAGTATTACACGTTCCATGCTTACGTTAATTTGCCCGTTTATTTCCTTAACCAGGCTTGTAGATGGAATGGTTACTGTGGCGAATGGCTAATTGAGTTAGGACGCGAATAAATCAAGACGTGCTAATGACCACATCATGACGAAGCTGGTGAAACTACTTCAGAATTTATGTAATACCCGCCAATATTAAACAGTGATAATTTTCGCCGAACAATAACAAGCCGAGCCGTGCGGAGCCGTGGTAGCCCAGTTGGTAACCCACCTCTCACTTTGGGGTCGTAGGTTCGAATCCCAGCTCAGACCTCAACCAATATATATCGAATTCGTTTTCGAATTCATGTTTGGACCATAAATGATTACCACTTGTTCAGCGGTAAAGGAAAACACCGTGAGGAAACCCACATTTCCGAGAAATGCATATTCGAAGGAATGTCTTAACCTGTATTAGGCTGGCTTTCCCTTCGCGGGTTGGAAAGTCAAACAGGCAGTCGCTTCTGTAAAAAATCGGCCCTGTCAAATCTTCAGGTTAGGTAAGCGGACCCTGTGAAAAACGGGACAATGCTAGGAAGATGATGAATTTCCACCAAAAAATGAAGCAAAATATTAAAACAATAAGGGGAAAAATTAACATAACTCCAGTTTGTGAACAGGAGTCCCGCATTAATATTCACGTAATTATATACATAACAGCTATATATTATACGTATATAATATAATTATTATCGGTCTATGCTTCATTTACAAGCAGAACTTCGCCATACAAATATATTTTTTTGCACCAAAAGAACAATTACAAAGATAAACTCGAAATATCAAGTAAGTACATGGCAATTGGCAGCCTAATTATTCAAGGCGATTTCATCTAGGGTTTCATAAGGTGAAGATAGTACTTAAGTAAAATGATAATGAAAAGATCAACAGATGCCAAATCGCATAAATGCCAGCTATGATAGATACGGTCACGAGCATTAATATGTATACACTTTGGTACCATGTCACATTAACTTTTGTGACAAATTGAACTGTAAGTCTCACTAAATGTCAAATATGTTAGTGTCCTAAAGTGGGTACATTATATTGCTCATGACTGTACCTATGTCTAAAAATACAATACAAAATAAATACCAAAATGCATTAAATAATGCTATAAGGCGAAAGTCGTTAAGTCATAACTTATTCAATCATCAAAAGGAACTGGGTCGTTAAAAGCCACCTGGTTCCGTTTCAAACCTGTTTATGCAAAGGACGGTATCCAATTTAAATTAATAATCATTATTCGCAATGCTAATACAAGTTTACTTCAGATATTGAGAAATTGAAATATTTAGAAGCCATTTAATGAGATATCTCAATAGGTAAGTATTGAAATGTCATCTTGTACATTTTCAATCGCGGATTAGAAGACAAAGCTTTCCCTTAAAGGACAAAAAAACAAATATCGCGTATCATGCAAGGAGATCTCCTATTATCACAGAAAAGCTAAAAACCTTAGTATGGCCGGCTATTTATCTACTAACAAAATATACATTGCCGGTAAAGTGGCTATGGAATTTGAGAAGCAGTAGAGCTATTGTAGTGATCTGTTTGCAGGAATAGTAGTAGAAGAGGCTGAACCGGCGACAGCGGTTCTCATACAAAATGAGCTTTAGGGCCTTTCCAACCTATTTCTTCTACTCTGTGGTTTTTATAATCGCTTCATTCATTTCCTGTATATGTTTTTAAAATCAATTACACTTTTTCTGGCCTCAAAAAAAGTTACTACCCGAAATCAGAGGTCTCATCTGAATGTCCTTCTTTTAACATAACATATGGGTTCCTATTACAAGCCTGCAAGCTTAGTATTTATTTGAACTCATGGCATTGAGAATAGTAGTAGCCCTAGTAGTCCCTTGAGTGTGCTGTCATTTAACTATCTTCGAAAGAAACGTTCTACCCACGCGATAAGAAAATACGTTACAATAAAAATAAAACTTTCAAGAGAAATAAAGTTATTTACCCAATAGTACTAAACAGCGATTTCACTGGTGCGGTACTGTAATACCAATTTATAACATTACAAGTTTATATTGCAATGGCCGACCGTTTTATAAAATACCGTTAGTGGGATTATTGTATCGGATTGGATATCGAACCTATAGCATAGTCTTATCTATCAATAACACCTGTGAATAGTTTATGTCACAATGTATGTGTGTGTTTGTGTGTGTAGATTATAAAAACTGTGTTTCTGTTAGCTATAAAGTTGTAAACTGTTAAAAATAATCACGCGCTATTTTCGCTTTCATATCACATCAATGACAAAAGAGAATCTAATAAATCCAAACAGAAAGATCTTAAGTATTTATTTTATTCTTAACATTTTATCTTTCAGAGCCGACTCTCAACACAAAAAATGCAAATAAAACACTATTCACAAAGAAACAAAGCTTTGTAATTTATAACAAGTTATACGCGTACCATGTCCTGAGAAGAAACATCAGTCTTAGTGCTTTGATAGCCGCTATCCAACTTTGCTTTGATAGGCAGTCTGACAAGGGTATAGCATTCAACCCCTATTAAATTGCTAGTGTTAAGACCCATCTTGATAGCGAACATTCGTTGAATTACTATAGGTATAGAAAAGTGTTTTGGTAGAGTGTGCAGTCACACTCTGAGCACATCATACAAAAAATCTCGTTTTACACTGACACTATACATTGGCGTTATCATACACGCGCATCTATGTGTGTGTGACGTCTGATGCCCATACGATTAAAGACTAAAGTAAGACCGAGACTGGGTGAAGTAAATCAAGCTCAGCCATTGGTGGGGAGCGGAGAGTTACCATTCTATACGTAGAGTCCTTATTTGATGCTGCAGTGTGACTCTTTACTGCCTAGTTGATGAGTAGGTAGAGCCAAGAGTTGATTTTAGAGTTACGAACTTCATTCGATTATCATGATAACTCTCTATATCCATTGTTTTAAGTTTACGCGGTTATTACCATAATTAAAGCACATAATAACGGGTTCTTACCGCGTTTAAATGGGGATATGAGACTCCCGATATTAAAATTATGGATCTACCTACTCCACTCCAATCTCATCAGTCATCCCGTGATCATGGCACTTGCAACAGTGTCGAAATATCGGGAGTCTCATATCCCTATTTAAACGCGGTAAGAACCCGTTACTATGTGCTTTAATTATAACTCTATATCCGTTCCAATCTAGGTCGTAAATGAACTGCACTGTCAAAGCTAAGCAAACATTTATGAACAAAGTCGAATAATCCTTAAGTGAAATGCTTCTGTGAATGCGGTCAGGACGTGGCTTAGGGTCGAGTATTCGTATACTTGTCTACAAACGGCCACCTGTTCAAATAATTCTGGCCACAAAATAGCGATTTATGTGGTCTACCCCCGATTTATTAAACCATGCTTTTTGTTGTTGCGTTAAAATAGATTGTTTGGTTGCTGTTGACTAGTCCCCGATCTAAAATATCATGAAACATGTTCAGCCAAATAAACAAGAAAGCAAATGTACCAGTGCGCCTCGTAAATATAATTTATTGCCAGGAATGACTGCTATGTGATTAGCTTTGTCACAAACATACATATAATGATGAACAGCCTATATACGTCCCACTGCTGAGTATAGGCCTCCCCTCAATCAACCGGAGGGGGTATGGAGCTCCACCACGCTGCTCTACTGCGGGTTGGTGGAGAGTACTTTTAAAAAACTCTCTCTCTCTACTCTGGTATAAACTATCAACGATACATTTTCTTCGCCTGTTTAAGAAAAGGTGAAGACGGCTCATTGCAAAGAAATGACTGTACTTATACAGCGAATAAGGCTCAGTCAGTTTGGAGGTTTGCTAACATCATACTGGGAAACCGGAGCTCTCTAGCATTAATCGAACAGGTGGGATAAACGAAGAATCAAAGCCATTCATATCCATACGTTATAATTATAAAGGCGAAAGTAACTCAATGTCTCTGTTTGTATGTTAACCTTTTCAGCGTAAACCGCTGGATCCACTTGGATAAAAATTGGCACATAATATATTAAATCGGGGAACAGACATAAGATTTAAATCCACGAACATCACTCACCTAAGACTTACAGATTTTACGGACTCTCCCGAACCGAAGTCTACTAAAAAGTCGCGGCCAACAACTTGTTACTGAAAATATACTAAGAATAGTTCACGTGACTTAGAAGTCTACGATTTATAGACACGCAAACGTTTAGAGGAAGCTGAAAGTTGGAACAATACAATGTTATTTTCCTCGCAGCCACCCGACAAACAGAAGCGGTGGAACTTTCACAAGTCGAAGTTTAGAGTGGCCTTTACTCGAGTTTTATCCTTTCAACGCTTGACCTTGTTATTTGCGCTTTGTTTTGTTGAAAGACTTTTACACAAATTCCCAGTCATTCTAACCAAGTAAACGGGCTGTGAAGAAAATTTCAGACCCAAACATTGTTAAGTACAAAAAGGTTTTGGAAAAAATAATCTTACATAATACCTACTTACCTATTTTTGAAGAAAAATGACATTTGCGTTTTGATTTTAATTGAAGGTTAAGTTAAAAGAAACATAAAAGGATAGAAGATGTTGTATATGATATATTTACTTAAACTGGGTACTTATTTACTTTTATACTTTTTATTTCTTTTCATTTAGTCACATTCATCAAATTACATCATACCCACGCATTAAGATTTATTACGCAAGCACAATTTATTAGATCTTGCTCGGCCTTGGCTGGTGTTTTATCGAACTAAGAACAAATGGTCGAAATAAGACCCATTTCCCACAAATAGGGGATATACAAAGCCTTTTTC
This sequence comes from Pectinophora gossypiella, assembly GCF_024362695.1. Classification (NCBI taxonomy): domain Eukaryota; kingdom Metazoa; phylum Arthropoda; class Insecta; order Lepidoptera; family Gelechiidae; genus Pectinophora; species Pectinophora gossypiella. The sequence goes on along the minus strand of NC_065420.1, from coordinate 7,741,283 downwards.
GAATATTAATAGCGCCACAGATCACTGAGCTAAGACTTTATTGGAAGAAGTTTTTTGTAGACTTGGACACTAGCCAATGGCAAACACAAGCTGAAAATAATAAGGAAAAAATATTATATGAAGCGCATTTTTACTTCTCAATCGAAACGAGCATAAACGTGTAAATACACTTGCATCTTTGTACATAAGTACACACTATCATCATCATTAACAGCCGTATGACGCCCACTGCTGACCGTAGGCCTCCCCCAAGGATCTCCACGACGATCGGTACTGCGCTGCCCGCATACAGCGGTACGGTAAGTACACACTATACAATACCTTTATGGAGACAATGCACACCGTATTTTTTCAACTGCTAACAAACCGTTACATCCGCCGATCAGAGTTTCGACTACTCTTCAAAAGATTAAAATACTAACACAATAACAACATAACACAAACAACAATTTACAACACAATAATTTACTCGTAAAACCTCATATTTTATTAAAACGATTTCATAAATTATTATTATTTCATTCTGATTTTCAGCGCAAATCCTATTTAATCTCTAAGTAGTATTATCTCTATCTGAATAAATCTTCATCTAATTCGTAAAGCCCAAACACAACCAAAACGTTAGCGTAACGGATAGGGTTTGTAACGTTCGTAAATGGGTAAATTACCTATCTTGGGTAAGGCCTAAAGAAAATATTACCCTTCGTAGCGGTATTTTACACAAAGCTCGCAGATACGGTGGATATTTATTTTAAAAACATTTGCACGCCTTTTGTAAAGCGTCCAGTGTTCAGTAATTCATGATCCCTGCTCCAGTTGTAAATGAAAAACCTGCGTTAAGGTAAATTACAGAACAAAAAATTACTTGGAAATCGAAAATTTTGCGTAGGCAATAAGGTTTGTTACATTAAATAACAGACGCAAAAGATTAGATAAGTACGTAAGTAATTTAATTTTAAAAAGATCTTTCGGATTAGAGTATTACGTGTTATAAATAAAAATAAAAATAATGTCCTGTGTCTAGTTTAGTTTCTAAATTATTTTAAGATATTATTCTCTTGACATTCTGAGCAATTTCTATTTGGTAAAATAAATAACTAACATTTTTTTAAACAAAATAGCTCATAATATCCGTAGGGATTAGCCACCACTCCGTTACTGTCTGTTTCTGTCATTTACTCGGATTATATTATCATGGCAGAATTATGAGAAAAGCTGGAAGGTAAATAGATAATAAATCACCTTTAATAAGGTAAATGAGTGGTTATGATGAAGTATCTTAATGCAGGGATTTTTAAAGGATAATAATGAAAATATTATTTTTAAATATTCAGAAGATAGCAATGTGTCACCCGAGTGAACATCGGACACGTGTAGTGGTCTTTCATAACTTATTCATTACTTACTTTATTTTCGTCTTTGTAATTTTAGGTTTAAAAGCTACTTTTGTGATTCCTGCGCCGTTTCAGCTTAAATAATAGAAGTCCCATTCTTTCGAAACAGTAGAGTTAGTTGGGCTCAGATTGTCTAGATAACAATATGACTAACTGCTTTAAAGACATTATAAATAATGTCTAATGACAGATACGATCTTCGCCAAAACGCATCTTCGACTCGGAACTGCAAGAGGGCAAGCAGAAACAGGGCGGCCAACTCTTGCGGTACAAAGATGTGCTTAAACGTCACATGACAACATGTGAGGTGGGCCCATCACGGTGGGAGATACTGGCCCAGGATCGGCCGTAATGAGGCATAATATGAACACCAAGGTGTATGGCTGTGAACAGAAACGTAGAGAAGAGCTCGACCCTAACTCTCGTTCGACCGTCTGAGGTGTGCTGAATGTGGCCGTACATTCACTGCGAAGATCGGTTACGTCAGCCATATAAGAGCGCATCTGAGGCGCTCCTAGATTGGAGACTTGTCGCCATGGCCGAATGCGACTGGGAGGATTTTTTAATTAGACCCGAGTATCATTATCATAGCTAGATCACGTCAAAAGATTTTTCACATAAAAGATTGCATAAAACGCTAAGTAGGTTTAATAAATCATTTACTTAACAATTATAGTATAATATGCAAAAAAAATCTTAATAGTTAATCTGGAACTTCAGCATAATGTCGTTACGTACTTTTATTTATAGCTACTTATTGTGTTGAGACCAAGGGCAATTTCCTGCGAACAAAAAATCCTTCTTAAAGATGTGTACACAATGGAAAATTACTGAAGACCGTTGTTTGTTACTGGCTTGAAATATAAAAGTCGGGAAAAGAAATGAATGTCCTCAAGTACAAAATGGAATTCAAAAAAGTTTAGCTTTATTTATAAGCAAATGTTTGAAAAAAATGTCGGTATAATTATTATGATGTTTAAGAACTTTAAGATGTCTAAATTGCAACAGATGGTGGGCCTCATAATTTTTTAAATTATAGAGAAAATCACTAGTAAAATTATCGCTCATAAATTAAGTACTTCATTTAAAAAGCAAATATGCTCGCTTCCACATGGGACTTACACAAATCTGGAGAGGAATGGGTGTATCTCGACACCACTGCCTACCCTTTCGGAGAAATAGGCATGACGCTTTGTTATTCAAAAAATCTTTTTTATACGACAGTTATGATTCAATTCAATTCTTGATGAATGGTACGACAGTTATGAAAATAAAGTGCCTATCTATCTGTTTCTGACAGACGTATTTTGACAGACATTTGCAAAATATTTGTGTTTCTACGTATACATCTTATTCATTGATCATTTTCTTGTCGAGTTTTTCCTTCCATCTAGGATGTTTAAAACTATACTTTTGACAGTATAATGGTGACGCTCACATGGGCATATCCACTGGGCAACCTCAGGCCTGTTGTCTTAAATTATGAACCGAGTGAGAGCCCTCAGCGCTCCCCATTTGTCCGGCCAAGTAGGAAATGTCATTTGCGACAAAAAAAACATCATGTCCCTAGCATTATCCCGTTTTTCACAGGGTCCGCTTACCTAACTTGAAGATTTGACAGGTCTGGTTTTTTACAGAAGCGACTTTCTAACCCGCGGAGGGAAACGACGATTCTTTACCTCACGACGTTTTTCTTCACCGCTGTGCTTGACTTGAACTTGAATTTTTAAACAAATTCAACAATCATAGGTGTAGTTCTGTGCTGGATTCGAACCTGAGACCTCAAAGTGAGAGGCAAGCGTTCTACTAACTGGCCTACCACGACTACATAAAAAAAACATTCTGTTAGAGAGGACATAATTCATAATAAGAACATTTTTACGACAGACCCGGGAAAAAAATCATTCGAACGCGTTCTGCGTATTTTTTTCGCGATAATCCAGCATCAGAGGAGGAATAACGACAATGTACAACGTCCCTAAGGAACGTAGAATGCTCAACATTTCACCAGATCGTTAGTCACCGCAAGTCGGCAGATTTATGAAAATGTTTTGTCAGACTTACCGCGCCTGTTATTTCGCGATAAACAAAATACGCATCTCCAAAAGTAAGTGATGCATACTTCTCAAGCGTTTTGGTTATATCTTTAATTAATTTGTGTACAGGTGATGTAAGGTAAATCTGCAGTTATATTTGTAGGGAAGATGACTGGGTCAAATATAAAATATGACAACTTTTTTAAATCATAGTATGTTTTCTTTATTATATATAAGTAGGTACGTAATTGAATTTGGTGTGTCCGTGGCTCACGTTCGATAGGTCTCCCATAATACCAGCGCCGCGGCCCGTGCTAAGCACGTGTCACGGCATTATGCTGAGGGAGATCCTTTTTTTATTTTGGGCGCCTCCATTGTGTATTTAATGTCTGTATTATTTGTCTTTTTTACCCGACTGCCAAAGAGGTTTTTTTATTTCTGTAATGTAAGTTTGTAAATGTGGCGTCCAATATGGAAATAAATATTTTCTTTCTTTCTTTCTAAATACAAAAGTTCAATAAGAAATTTCCAAGTTTTAGATTTTTCTTTTTGTTTGTGTAAGTAAGTACTAATACTAGCTTACCTAATAAATTTCAGCTTTCTAGGACTTCTGGGAGCGGGTTAAAAAGGAATGTCACAAACAAGTAAAGCTAACAAAAATGTGTTAAAATGCTAATCTAGAAATAGAAACTAATCTAACATGATTAAACATCAACGTCATATTTCGTTTTGACTTATACATCATCATCATCGCATTCTTCTTCTATCGTGTGGACTGTGAGGTGAATTACCAACCTCATCAACCCTGGTGTCAGGGTTATTACTGAGCCGCCATAGGCCCCTGACATGACTCATCATCGCATTAGTGCATAGAGTTATCCCGTTTTCACAGAATCCGCTTACCTAACCTGACCTTCCAACCTGTGAAGGGAAACCTGAAACGCATATCTCGGGAACGTGAGTTTCCTCACGACGTTTTCCTTCACTGCTGAGCACGTGTTAATCATTTTATGATCCAAAAATTAATACGAATTTGAACACGGATTTTAACCTGCGACCTCACAATGAGAGGAAAGTGTCGTCGTCGTTTTGACTTGTTCACGAATTTTAATAACTTATGAATTACGTATCTAACAATGACGACGTTTCACCATGTTTTTTGATGACGTCACCGTTTTGTATTTTCATACAGCCATATAAATTAATCGTTCGAAAAAAGTATATCATTTTAAGTTGTCATGTAGCCTATTTTGTATAAATCTATAAAGTTTAGCTCGGGAAATTATTTTTGAGTAAATAAAACCGCAGAATCCCTGTCCCGGCACGCTATTCCGCTTTCCCAGCTCTGTGTATATCAAGCTTTTAGCCTAAAGACGTTCCGTATTGAATTTTATTGAACTTAAGACACTGAAAGAGAAAAAATGAAGGAATAATTGATCATCAAACATCGATCTTATTATAATAACATTTTATTTTTGTCATGATACATTAAAGATTTGAGCCGTGGTAGCCTAGTTGGTAAAATGCTTGCCTCTCACTTTGAGGACGCAGATTCGAATCCAGCACCTGACAGGCCTAAACCAATGATAGTCGAATTTATGTTTGGATCATAAATTATTATCACGTGCTCAGCGGTGATGGAAAACATCACGTGGCCTACATTTCCGAAAAATGCATTTTCGGAGGTATGCAAACTAACCTAAATTGGGCTGGTTTTCCCTTCGTGGGTTGGAAGGTTAGACAGGTAGTCGCTTCTGTAAAAACCGGACCTGTCAAATCTTCAGGTTAGGTAAACGGACCCTGTAAAAAACGGGATAATGCTAGTGGGATGATGATACAATAAAGTTTTGTTTCAAATGACAGATTATTAGGTAGGTATATTGCAGTATTTAGTATAAAACAGTCAATTGTTGTACACACGAGAAGTTTCAAATTAAGTTGAAACTTAGAGCTTAGAGTAAACTTTAAAGTTACGGTGAGGGTTTTCGGTCATAACACAAGCTTAATTTTCAACTTATCCGGAGCAATCCTGAAGTAAAACAAAACCTAAAACCCAGAGTAACATTGAGCTGTAACTTAGTCCTTAGAGCACTAAGACTACTTAATGAGTTAGTACAGATTGTTTTCTTGATGAGGAATAAGTAAAGACTTCTATTTACATCCCTTTGTTTCATGTTGAATGAAACATTTACTAAGGAGATAATAAAGCACAATCTCAAGGCTGTTATAGTTGCATTTGTACTCCAAGCCAGCTGCATTTTTTTTTTTACCTTTGATGGGTTTGCTCTTGGCCCCCGACTTGCCCGAAGGCATTGACGAGGCCTAAGATGGAACGAGGCGCCTGTTCACTCTGGCCTTAAAAGCACCCGGAAATATGCATTCGGTAACACAGAAGGCGGCAAAGAATTCCACTCCAATCCAATTGCAGCTAAGGTGTAGTTTTTGTGCAGTTGGCATCACTGCATCGTACAGCATTAGGGTTCAACCGCATCTGGCAGCACGCTATGTCGGCCGCATGCGGTCGCGTTTACTCACTCTAGCAAATGACTTTTCGGTGTGACAGAAAAGGATAGAACATAAAAAAATCCAATGCAGCGCGGCCAGATGTACCTAACCCTTATATTGCAGTTGAGTTGGAGCTGCCTTAAAGTTCAAATACAGTTGATCTAATTGACCTTTACACATCTTGGCATTTACTTATTTAAATGTGCGTGTCTATACTAATTAGAGTGTCTGATCTTCCCACGCTTGCATCCCACTAATTAAATACGATCTTTAACTCTCTTTTTCTTTTATCTTAAAGCAATCTTTTATAAATGGTATTCGTAATGAAATTAGTTACATTATACGAAAACTAAGCTAATAGTACGAAAACGTCTAATATTTTTTTTTCTATTTAATATTTACATAAAATGAAAATGTAAAAGAAATCTACTTACTATTTTATTTAAGTATAAATACCTACATTGTAAGGTACCTTGTTGGCGCGTGCAAATTACATTCATCCGAGGATATTTCTTACAGTTAATATGTTATTATGAATGTTATTTCTCACAAGTAAAGTTACCCGGTAACCAAAGTCGAGTTCGGCGTTTTACCCGGGCCAACAAGCAATTCCCACAGGATAATCCGGGCATTACCGGGAGTACAGGTAACCCCTTTACCACGTGGTACAATTTAATCCTACAGAACCGTAGATTTATACTAATAATACAGGGTGTTAGTGACATCGTAACGAATACTGCGGGGGTGAGTTAATATCAAGTGGAATTTTTCGCCGCAAAATTTATGTTATTTTAATTATATTTAATTCTATACTTAAGTACTTTTTCAGTGTAAAATTCCACTTAATATTAACTCAGAATAAAGAACTGAATCATCCTCCTCAGTATTCTAAGTACGTATGGATGTTAGTGACACCGTAACTAATACTGAAGGGAGTGCTTCACACCATGATTCTGACTTAATACGAGTATTAAGTGGAATTTAATTATTAATTAATGAAAATTTTAGTGCTTTTTAATATTATTTTCAGATACATACTTTTTCGATGGAAAATTCCACTTCATATCAACTCAGAATCATGGTCTGAATCATCCCTTAAAGTTATCGTTACGATGTCGCTAACACCCTGTATATTATTATTACAATGCTAATTTTACGTATCAAGATCTCGCGTATTTTCCATTGGAGTAGGCAAAGAATAAAGAAAAGAAAAACTTTTCGTTATGATGTCACTAACACCCTTTATATAATAGCAGATACCTACTTAATGGGATAAAAGGACTGAACACGTGAAAGCCGGGTTTAATCTGTTTTTATTACGTATACCTTCGATCACTGGTCACCACCTATCACGTTGGTCAAACAGAAAGCTCGGTGAGGTGTGGTACTTAGTTCACCTTGTGGTGGATGTACCTTTGACTGCCCCAATTGGGATATACTCGCACTTCTTATGTTTATTGACTCAAGTAATAATAAAGTGTAGATGTTCGAAGCGTATCCTGTATTTTTTATTACTTTACAAGACATATTATTTTCTTCCTATATGTATCTTGAATGGAATAGTTCATTTAGTATAAAATTGAAAAGTCAGACCTCAAGTTTTAAAGTAATTTGGCTTTAACACAAGTGAGTTGGCAATAGCTCAAATATTCCTTCCAATTCGTTGTAGTATTTTGTGGTACGCCGTAAGCTCGGGATATCTCTTCGTTTACGTATAATTAAAATGGTTTTACGGTATTTTAAGATTTAGTTATTGTTAAGTAAGGTATTTATGAGTATATGGTATATATAAGTATACAATTGTATAGCTAAATAAAGTGTTTGAGTTGGCAATAGCTCAAATATTCCTTCCAATTCGTTGTAGTATTTTGTGGTACGCCGTAAGCTCGGGATATCTCTTCGTTTACGTATAATTAAAATGGTTTTACGGTATTTTAAGATTTAGTTATTGTTAAGTAAGGTATTTATGAGTATATGGTATATATAAGTATACAATTGTATAGCTAAATAAAGTGTTTAAATATGAAATTTCTATATAGAGCTCAGGACCACACACACAGGAGTGGAAAGGATGGCGTCAAAGAGAGGAGGCCTATACCCAGCAGTGGGTGGAACAGGCTGAGTAGATAATTATATTAGAAATAAATAACAAAAAAAAATGCATAATAAAAATGTGTAATAAATGTTTTCTTTGTTTCTTTAAATATAGAGCTATACGTTTATTTTGTTTGTTCAATATTTAACTCCCATATAATATATTGGAGGAAGCAAGAGAAGTGTGTCAGGATTGAAGCAAATGGAATTCCACAGTCTCTGCTTACCCCGGTGGGAAATAGTCGTGAGTATATGTATGTATGGTCTGTAAGTCCCAACTCCCAAATATATGAAATTAGACATGAAATTCAAATAAAGACAGATCTAAATCTGCCGAACAACATTTTCTTTTTTCTATTTAACTTATTTACGAATTGTAATCAAGATAAACGTACTTAATAACATTTTACCACGTTTTCTATGACGTCACAGTGTGCTTTTACATACAAATTCCATAATCATTTCATGTTCTGACGTTTCGTAACAAGTAACTGATTTGAATAGTTGGAAACTAACCTAGTAAGTGAGCTGTCTTCCACTTTTGTTTGATCCATTATTTACGGGACACCTTATACGCCCTATACCCTGCTGGACTGGTAGCGAATAAAAAATATATATAAGCGAGAAGTCTCTCAGTCAATCTCAGAAACTACAAGTGGTAAGAGTTTCAAGTTTTTCATGGAGGTTCCTTTTAGAACGTAGGTGCTCACTAAGACGGGATTACGCGAAATTGAACTTAAATAAGCTAGCATTATTATTTAATAGCAAAACATTATAAACTTAGCATTATGGCTTGTCGACTATTCTCTAGCTTTATTTAAGAGCTGCGCTTTTGTCAGTGGAGTAATCGCCTTCAATACTCCGATACCGTATGATTAATCGTATACATTCAGGACCTAATATCAAAAGGAGCAGGTAAGGAGGAGGTTGTGTTCTGATTACTTGTGGCTGTGTAGGTGTATGTAATTATAAAATAATAATAATAAAAAAGTTTATTCGGGTAAAACCTTCGACACACACACGTGAGTCAGAATGTTTTTCTTGACCTACAAACTACGAGTATGATCAATTACGCGCCAAAAACATTAAACGCTACTGTTGATTCTGATAATTACATTTACAACATTAAAATATACACACATTATAATTTAGTTGGAAAACTTAAAGGTATATGGGTGCCGCAGTTCACCAAAAATGCCCAGGGTTCAGTGAAAATTTACCCAGGGGGCAACACTGATTTTGTGTATGCACAGTGTATATATGTATGTTACAGACGTAATACACAGTCCATATACTTACTTATTATAGGGGTGAGATTGATGTTGGGTATAGCAAACGAATTGACCTTGATCGTCAAAGCTATTCAAAATCAAAGAGGTTGAATAGCCTTGTAGCTGTATAATTACTACTACTATAATTACTTACAGAACTCTATCACAAAGAATCAGGATCCGCGAACTCTAATTACTAGTCCAGATAATTACTAACCTAGTTTTAACTATGTTTGATATTTAATACCTACCTAAGTATTAAACCACCATACGAGTTAGTATGTAGGTGCAATTTTATATCTCTGATTCATGTATATAAAAACATAAACAGAAGCTCACAACTATATCCCAATTGGGGTAGTCAGAGGTACATCCATCGCAAGATTAACTGAGTATCCACACCTCACCAAGCTTTCTGTTAGGTCACCGTGATTGATGGCGAGCCGTATCGCCGTCTATAACGGTAGATCCAACTGTGTTAGTTAAATAACTTATACGTATAACATTAATTAGTACTCCGTGTCATTTGTTCTCATCAGTCACTTTACAAAATGAAAAAGGTATTCGTAGAAACAGAAATTATTTTCGAGATAAGTCACTCTAAATATCGGTAACAATTCCAATTTGGTAGTCGTAATTCCTGTTATGAAATTACTAAGAACCTAATTACGTATTTGATGATAAACTTTGTAAGTAAAAGGCTGTTGTAAAACTTAATCCTGACAATTCTTGACATTATTACGAAAGAAAAATATTGAGTTACAAGAATGATCGTAAAACACAATTCGTAAAAAATATAATGCAGCTATATTTAGGTATGTTTAAGTATCACCTACTGAACTGCGTAGATACTCCACCATTCTGCTACAGTAAGGATCGACTATTAAACATCCAGTCCGAAAAATTTAAGGAGTTATTTCCCGGAAAACCTGAAGGATTCAGTTTTAACAAATCGATGTGCATAAACACTCACGACAATAGGAGGGCAAATTAGTATTATCCTGAACCTACCTAACTTTCTTTCTACGAATTATAAATTTACCAATGAAAATTGTGCTTTGGCGGCTCAATAGTAACCGTGACACCAGGGTTGATGAGGTTGGTACTCCACCTCACAACCCACGCGATAGAAGAAGACCAATATAAATAAATAAATACAACATAGAAAAACTTTTATTTTGAACATTTACTAGACGATATATTGACTGTAAATATGTATACTACGACTGTGGCTATTCGATGTAGAATGCAGAGCTATCACTTGTAAAGTTAATCATCTGGTGCAAAACGCAGAACTCACTACTCAAGTGCTTTTAAATGTTTACGTTTTATTTAGCTCTAATGATGGAAATGAGTAGACGTCACTATTCGAATTATATTTCGAAGTTCAAAGGTCGGATTTTACAGAATCACACTGTAATATTCATGTTTACACAACAAACATTGTCAGGGGAAATAAGCATTCCGATCGCCTAGTCTGAATCCTGTTTGCAGTCAGACCAAATAATATTTGCATAGGTACGCAAAGGCCATAATCAGGTCGGTGTGTGATGTGTGTGAATGTTCAATCACAGGCGTATAATTATGCGTGTGTTATGCCGGTATAATTAGGGAGGCTTGTATCAATACGCGCCCAAGGGAATTACACGCCCACACTGTTTGATAATAGGATCAAAACGCATCTATTATCAAGTTCATAAATTATATTAAATGGACAAGTAATTTGATTGTAATAGTGGATTATTTTGTTGTTTCTATGGTCACAGTAATGTCATTATCATTTTTAAAGTATGTAAGTTTTGAGAGAGTTGGTAGATTTTATCTTACATTATGATCTAAGTATATATCTAACAAAGTTCATCCATTATAAACTGCACTAAACATTCGCATTCACCAACTTATTTGACTTCAATATTTAACTGCAGTAAACAACAAACTCGACTTCATATCATTAACTAAGCATTGTTATATTCTCACTTTTCCGAAGTAAAAGTCAAATACAAAATAGAGAATAACTAACATATAATTGCACACATGAAATTGGATATTTTACTGATAGCGAGAATAATTTAGAATAATTTTATTGAAATCTATAGGTACTTTCTTCTACTAGAAACACAAACCCACAAATGTTTGCCCGTTGCGCCTGTCAGACCTCATCGACCGACTGTAACATGACAGTCACACGTCGCATACAACTGACATTCTGTGGTCACATCCTCCACTATGGTCGTCTAAATTCACGCGTGAAATTATTATTACCGCTGTGGAATCCAGCCAATATTGAAATACATTGTAATTGGAAATCGACAAATTATACGCGTGGAAACGGTAATTAAACGGAAACGGTAAATAATAATTGTATATTCAGTACATATCTCATAACAGATCATATAAAAATCGTTAGAAATCAAGTATGTAATTTTGAATATCCTAAAAAAAAATTAAACCCCGGTCACTAAAGCGATACTCACACACAGCCGTGGTAGCCCACTTGGAAGAACGCTCGACTCTCACTGTAAGTTCGCAGGTTCGAATCAAGCACAGACCTAAACCTATGATTTTCGAAATCGTTTTTCGAAATCATGTTTGGATCATAAATTATTATCACGTGCTCAACGGTGAAGAAAACCATCTTGAGGAAACCCACATATCCGAGAAATGCGTTTCGGAGGTATGTGACCTAACCTGTATTGGGCTGGCTTTCCCTTCGCGGGTGGGAAGGTCAGTCAGGTAGTTGCTTCTGTAAAAAACCGGACTTTTCAAATCTTCAGGTTAGGTAACCTTGTGAAAAAAACGGGATAACGCTAAGGAGATGATGACTAAAGCGATTATAACACGATACCGCGCATCGATGCGGTTGGCGGTGAAATGGTTCTACGATTACATTGTATGTACTCGTAATCCGCTGATACCTAAAACACAACTTACACACGAACACCGTCTCGCGGCGTGGTGCACCGCCCTGCTACAAAATCTGTCGTGAGAAACGTCTAAAACGTAAAATAGTACCAAGATTATGATGTTGATTGAAAGATATCATAATCCTAGTAGATAACTAGCGTTCATTATAGGCGATTGGCTAGTACCTAACACCTAAACCTATACAAATCAAAGGGGCTATACTTGTCTAAAAAAACACGACACAGTTTATATAATATGTAAGTACTAGTATAACCAAAAAATAAACAATAAGGTAATGTTTTTGTCTAAGCAGTGCACAAATCACTGAGTCCAGCGAATTATTTGTAAAATTCAAATTCAATTTATTTATTTCAGATTAATATCCATAATTATAAGTACATCAGATGAAACCGTAGTGTTGAAATTATTAACCATTAGTTGTCATAATTATAAAATTTGTGTTTTTGTAGGTGTTTTTGGTCTATTACAGAAACGACATATAACCAGGAGGTCTTAAGTAAATAATGGTGCTAATTCCTGTAAATACCATCTAATTTTATTTTAAGTTATATCTGTCATTTTCTTATCCGCCGAAAAGGAAAGGGACGGGTAATCGACAAGCATAAAATTTATGGAACACACGTCAATTTTAAGCACAAATCTAAACCAACCGTCTAAAAATTTTACATCCGTCAATAACCCGACACAGTTAAGTAGACAGCACGTCAAACGGATTGCATACCAGCGACGTACCTTTTGATTCGCCCGGGTTATTCATTCATTCACTCATTCTTCCTAAAATTAAGAGCTGTGAATCATCCGTCCCTTTCCTTTTCGACGGATATGAAAATGACGGATATAACTTTAAATAAAATTAGGCGGTGTCTGCAGGAATCGGGGCCATTATAAGTACATAAAATTATAGTATAGGTAGATATAACATAGTATTTAGGTTACGTTGGAACGGAAATTGAAGTTAACTCAAACAGGCTACCATTAGAAGTCGTTTGCGTACGTCATAGCGACACGGTTTCGCTAATGGAGAACGGACGTGTTGCCCGGTAGTGTACACTGTATACTAAACTACCTCCGACTATCAAATCATTAACGGTAATTTATATAACAAGTTCGCGTGACAAGCAAGACCGTTTCTAAAAAGAAAGTATTTCATAATTAGTTTCTTGTTGTTGGCAATATAATTTTATTCTTATTCATAAAACGTCGCATAACTAGTCAGGCTGAGTGTAAAGTAGTAAGAACAATTCTATTAAAAAAAAAATTACGTATCATTTTACACTTTAACCTCTAAAAAAAGTGTATTTTATCTATAAAGCTTTTATTTGATAACTACTGCAAATGTCCCGCGTACCATGACATATCGACTCTCGTTGTAAGTAAATATCCCCTTCCGAAAACTTTCTCAGTGAGCTATCATTGTAGGCACTAGAAAAGAAAATAATCATAAATCTACGGGAAAACAAAATTTATCATCCCTAACTTAGTTTCCAGCTACCCTAAGTGCTACGCCGTAGCAGTCGTAGCTCGTCGTAGCAGAGATTAACTACGAAACATCGGACAAATAAATTAGACAAGCCTACAAATATATAACGTACGAACGCCGAACGTTAAGTATATTAGGAATCACGACTTACAAACACGCGAACTTTCACAGATATCTACCACAACGACTTGCTACTTACTTGGTACTTAATTTATCACTATGGTATACCTCTTGACTACATTGAAACATTTAGTTTGATGGTAATCCATTACGAATACATTTGTAAAAGCTATCTGATTTCCATAGAGAATGGAATAAAATCGAGCTTTATTTATCTACGTAGAGAATTCCGGAAACCTCTAAGGGTTAAGTTTCAATCAATCAGGGTTGGTTACTCTTCTTGTTAGAATTTCGAATTCGTAAAATTTAACGGAAGTGTTTTTCGGGTAAAAAGCAACCTATGGGACTAACCTAACACTACCTCCCTTTCTGAGTAAGTATCTACTTCAATTACAAAAAAAAAATATCCGTAGAGATGTATGTGTACACATAATATATAAGTATGAAAGAACTCCAATACTTTAATTTACTTACTTTATAGTTTTCTTTTTGTACCTATATGTAGGTACGTATTTTTTTATAGGTACGTATTCTTCATTTTGCAAGAGACTTTATGCAGACATTCTTGCCACTAACTACTAACATCATACTCGTACTATGTTAATGGATGACAGAGTCTGAGTAACTAGGTAAAAACCTCATTACCTACACGTGTAGTCTCAGAATATCTCCATGCCAAGTAATTTGAGGAATAAAATAAGAATGAGCCTCCGAAGAGAAAATGTACCTTGTAGAAGGGTTCAATTTCCGCAGTCATCGAACGAAGAGCTAATGGGCTCGCGTAATTACCTCGACGACACAATGGTTCCGTAGATACACTGGAACTATGCTGCCATGTTGGAAAACTGGCTACTATTTACATGGTAAATACTAACGCAATGCTCTCGATTTAATGGGTTTGCAAGCTGCGTTTGTAATGACGTCATTAACCTCAAAGTTTCTGTATTAGTACTTGGTTTTAGATTCAACTTGAATAGTTTAGTTCGTGAAGGTTAAGATTAATCGAGATCGGTGTGCGCGGGCAAACTCGAAGTACATAGAGTTAATAATTACTATGGCGACAGAACTCTAAAAAAGAGACTTCCCTACTTACTAAATAGTTTGCCTGAGAACATCCGTCTAGAACATTAAAAGTAAATTTTAAAAAATAAAAGTAAAAATATAAAAAAATACTTAAACAATTTTAGACTCGTGTCCTAGCTAATTTATGTACTTAATTAATTGGTTTTTTTTTTAAATAACGTGATACATTGTGCTCCTACTTACAAATTATGATTAGATATAGGTAAGTGCGTATTATTAGTATAGACTCTTTCCCGCAGACAAACTGTTTAAACAGTTTTGCAGGGCATTGACAAATTGTATATTTAGTATTAAGATTTAATAAATAATAAATATACTAAAAAAATTGTAAGTTAAAATCTAGGATAACTTAGTAGACTATTTTTTACGCGACAAGGATTACGGATGTATGTTATGTTGTACGTTACCTACTTTATGTTACATTTCGTCGCTTCGTAAGCGCGTTTTTCAAAAATCACGTTCAGATGTCTCGCAATAGACACGCTAGTTTCAATCCAGGTAAAAAATTGTGGTATTGGTTATTGGTTTTTAGGTACCCTGATTGAAGTTTCCTATCAAAGATAAATTATATAAATTCTGATTCATCATCACCAGCCCATTAACGTCCCCACTGCTGGGGCACGGGCCTTTCCTATGTATGGATAGGGAGATCGGGCCTTAAACCATCACGCGGGCCCAGTGCGGATTGATGGTTATTAACGACTGCTAATGCAGCCGGGACCAACGGCTTAACGTGCCTTCCGAAGCACGGAAGAGCTCGAGATGATTTTTTTTGTGGTCACCCATCCTATGACCGGCCTTTGCTAAAGTTGCTTTACTTCAACAATCGCTGACCGAGCGCGTTAACCGCTGCGCCACCGAGCTCCTCATAATTCTGATTAAGTAAGTACAAAGTAAAGATAGATTTTAAGGTGAAAAAATGTTTCCTTTTTCTATTTAACTTATTTATGAATATTAATCATCATCATCTCCCTAGTAGTATCCCGTTTTCCACAGGGTCCGCTCGCCTAACCTGAAGATTTTACAGAAGAGACTGCCTCTCTAATCTACCAATCCGCGAAGGGAAAACCAGCCCAATACAGGTTAGGTCACACACTTACGAAAATGCTTTCTCGGGAATCTGGGTTTCCCGATGTTTTCCTTCACCGCTGAGCACGTGATGTTCATTTTCTGATCATTTATGATCGAAACATGAATTCGAAAATAAATTCGACAATCATTGGTTTAGGCCTGTGCTGGATCCGAACCTGCGACCTCAAAGTGAGAGGCAAGCGTTCTACCAACTGGACTACCACGGCATTTATATTCATTAATAAAGAAAAAAAATCTATGACGTCACAGGTTGCTTTTTCATACAAATTTCATAGTAATTTCGTGTTTTGACGTTTAGTAAAAAGTAACTAATTTCACTAGTTGGAAACTACCCTATTATTTTTTCAATATAAAACACCAATTTGTGTATTTAGATAGCAGCCAATCAGCTCGCGACACCAAACACTTCAGGACCCCGATACCGACCCCGCCGGCGTGGTCGACGATTTCCCTCATTGAGCGCTTATCGCTATCGACCCACCGGGGTCGATTAATTCTTTCAAATATTTTTCCTCTCAGACGACGCCCTGAACAGAGGTTCGCGCCCAACTAGGCACCCTCAGGCCTGTTGTCTTAAACGTAGTACCGGGTGAGAGCCTTCAGCGCTCCCCATTTGTTCGGCCAAGTAGTTAATGCCATCTGCGGCAAATTACAAGTCACGTCAAAAAAAAAACGTATTTAGATACCGTAGTTTGTTAGATACCGGACTCAAGTTCATACAAGTTTTCGAACAACTAAATACTAGGCAAATTAAAAGATTGTTTCGTGTTACAGTACATTTTATTAAACAAAACATTACTACATTCTCACAATTAAATGCACGATAGCAATCCTTTATAAAAGGATAACAAATTGGTTCTTAAGACGGTTTAAAGAATAGTATGTAAAACCAATAATGAGTAAGTAAATAAATTATAGGTAACTTTAATCTTTCAAAAGAATTAAAACTTTACATATTGTTTTATTTACTTTACATATTGATTTATTTGTCCAGTATTTAAATCTGAAGAATGACTTCCTGACGTGTAACATAACTCACAGATATATCTATAACATTATATTTTTTGCAATTTTTGTCAAAATTTATTTACTTTTCTGAAACATAACTTTAGAACGCACGCACATTTCACATAAAAACTAAACTCCAGTCAGCATAATTATTTACACAGAGAATAACTAAATAATTATTTTACTTTTGTCACTATAGTACACTTGGTTAGACGGTCCTATTTCTGTTACGTTGAGAAAAGGGCATTCTATGTGTTTGGAATTTGCTACTCATGCTTCTAGGGTCCTTTTTCTTCGGAAGACTCGCGATTTCGACGTTTAACAGCTGATCTAGAGTCTGCAACGAGAAAAGAAGACATTGGTTAATCAATGTTGAATCTTCAAGCTGAAAATAAAAGCAGATTATACTAGTCTTCTTCTATCGTGCGGGTTGTGAGGTGGAGTACCAACCTAATCAACCCTGATGTCAGGGTTATTATTGAGCCGCCAAAGGCCTCTGACGTGGCTCATGTAACGGTTACTTACTTACATCAGTAACCGGGACCAACGGCTTAACGTGCCTTCCGAAGCACGGATCATCTTACTTTCGGACAATCAGGTGATCAGCCTGTAATGTCCTAACCAAACTAGGGACCACAAAGTAATATTTGTGATGTCCCCACCGGGAATCGAACCCAGGACCTCCCCACTGGACCACGGAGGTCGTTCTTATATTATACTAGTTAGGAAGTCCTAACTAAAGTTAGTTAAGCTTAAAGCGCACCGCGCTTAGCGGAAGCGTTATACAAGTTGCTTGAATGTGTTAATCTCGCAAAGAAATAATGTTATTTCTTCCGACAAAGCTAACCATAGACAATTGATATCACGTGGTTTCCACGACTTATACCCGGTCAATGGCAATAGGCGCGCATTCCACTACATGGGACTTAAACATAGAGAGCGGGTGAGGTATACCACACACCTCTGCCTACCCCTGAGGGGATACAGTCAATTATCATCAACGGCCACATCCAGTAAAACCAAAATTCATTGTGGGGAAATTTACATACAATAACAATGTATATATATTTTTGCATCATCATCTCCAAATCAATTCATGGCGAGTCGAACGCTCTGTAGGTATAGATATAGTAAACTGGATAGACTACTAACAAAAACTCATCATGAGTTTATCGTAATTCGTAAATTAAAGAAATGTGTTATAGTTCTCTTTATAAGTTACCTGTGAATAAATAAGACCTCGATCCTTCAATGCCTTTTCGATGTCAAGGAACTCTTTCTCTATATCCTTATTGTTTGCCTTTTGGACGGCGGCACGTACTTTCTCCAACTGATAACATTTAAAAATAAATAAATATAATTTATTTCAGGCGATATTCATCATTAGTTAGTTACACTTTTTTATTGGCTAGTATTAGTAACATTTCTTTTTATCTATTTTTTATAATTTATTGAACCCGGTATGGATCTTCACCCAGCGCTGCAACAACGGGGAGTCCCACCGGTCCCTGAACACTCTCAGGAGACCATTGGTGCTAGCGCGCAACCGGGCTGACATGAAGGAACACTGTTTTTTGATTATAATGTAAAAGTCATCCGTGTGCGCCTCCGCCAACATTCCCGACGCACTACAACGTCGCAACGACCCCATCAGTGTCCGGAATGCATTATTGTATTCTTGTTCTTCTGTCGTGTGGGTTGTGAGGTGGATTACCAACCTCATCAACGCTGGTGTCACGGTTATTATTGACCCGCCAAAGACCCCTGGTATAGCTCATGTAACGACTACTTACATCAGTTAGTAGTAACCGGGACCAACGGCTTAACGTGCCTTCCGAGGCACGGATCATCTTACTGCCGGACAATCAGGTGATCAGCCTGTAACGTCCTAACCAAACTAGGGACACAAAGTAATTTTAGTGATATGTCTCCACCGGAATTCGAACCTGGGACCTCCGAATCGAGAGCTCGACACTCTATTAGTTTTGAAATTAATGATACTCACTGTTTCATTAAAGAATGTGTGTTTATCCTTCTGATCAGGTCTGTCGATATCTAATACTGCTCTCAGCACAGGCAGAGCGTCGTCCACTCGTCCCATGTCTGATAGCGCCATTGCCTATAAAAAGTAACATACATTGACACAATATTTGACAATATTCTGTAATGTGGAGACCCTCTCAGACGACGCCCTGAGTCGAAGTTCGCGCCCAACTGGGCTCCCTCAGGCCTGTTGTCTTAAATTTTGTACCAGGTGAGTACCCTCAGCACTCCCCATTTATTCGGCCAAGTAGTTAATGCCATCTGCGGCAAACCAACAATAACAATAAGTCACGTAAAAAAAATATATGGCGTAAGCAGTATACTAATAGTCTTCTTCTTATCGTGTGGGTTGTGAGGTGGATCCTGCCACATGAAATAAAATAATATAAAACATCTTACCTTAATATTTCTGATGGTAACATAATGCTGTTTCTGTAATGCTATACTTTCCAATGCAATTTGGGGAGCACCCTGCTTAATTGCCAAAGCTGAAACAAAATAAGGCTAAATTACATAGTGCAAACTGAAGAGCTGTTCCATGAAATATTATTTGGAACAGTAAATAACAAGAAACTATAATTATATATTATTTTTAAATAGCACTTACTTGTGTGTAGGGGGAACTCACAAAGAGACAAGGTAAAAATTGTGGCTCTTTCCAGAATAACAAGTACTGTACTCATCATATTTGAATCAGAATTTCTCAATCATATAAAATGATTGCTGAAGTACTGTGCTAAACTAAAAACAATCATAAATTTACCTGCAAAAAACGTGCATGCCCTCCTGAGTGGAGATGTACCCACACTGGTCATTTCCAGCCATAACTTTGATGCATACTCCATGCTCTTTGGTGTATTCTGCAAATAATAATGTCACATAATATTGATACAAATAGATTCCACTATTGATGTGGAATACTGGAATGTCTCATTCAATAATATAACTCTCCTCATGTTCACACAGACATGCTATCATACCACGGACAAAACAAGGCATGGAATAGAAGTTTATATAATTACATGCTGCATTGCAAAGTCTTTATGAAGGCATATTTCTGTACAAATGTGTGCAAGCAAACTTTCTCGTCTCTGCATGCATCAAGCTTATATTTTATTCCTTTTCTAATCAATTATCAAGAATCACATTATACCTTTTTTTTAATAATATAGGGGGCAAAAGAGCAGGCGGATTGACTTATGGTAAGCAAATAATTCTTTGTACAACATGTTGCCCAACTAATGATGCTCTCTACAAACAACAAGCGCTGTTGTGCAACATTGCCATACAAGTTGAGCATTGCGTATTGCATATCAATGCCCAGTGGATATGAGGCTGGAGTGTTTGAGTGGTGGATTGAGGGGAGGCCTGTGCCCAGCAGTGAAATATATGTATGTATATAGAGGATGTTTATGTTACATACATGATTGTGAGAGGTACACGTGTGACATTAGTAGTACAGAAAGTATAGAGTATAGAAGGGATGCAAAGACAAATGATAGATTGAGTGAAGGAGTGTGAATGAGTGAGAGAGTGATAGAAGGAGTGAGAAGAAAGGAAAGGGGGAGAGATAGAGAATAGCGGATGAGGGTGATGTAAATTGTTGTTGAATAAATAAAAAGAAGTGTTTGAACCATACTTGACTGTTTAATTGAGCAAACCTGAATCCCACATGTATATACTACAGTATGCAGCTCAGTAGCACTTACCTGCTTATAACAAGCAGCTAGTATCAGTACAACTGGATACTTTGGAAACTTGGTCATGTTAATTTGCCTCTCCTGTACTGTTTCAAACACTCTGAACATCTCATCATACATTTCATGGTTGTACAGCAGATCCAGCAAGATTTGATATGAAATTAGCTGGTCAAAGAAACCTTTGTTGGCAGGGTCTTCAAAGCACTGAAACAAGTTTTGGCCAAGTTAATATAAAGATAGTCAAATTATAATTATATATAAATGTGAAAGTTGTCTATGAGTTTTTTTTTGCTTTATTTTTATCCATCATTTCTAAAGGTATTACAGAGGGAGAGATGAAACAAAAGCTAAACTTTAAGTTGAAAATATTAATGCATTTTATAATTACAAGATTAAGACAATATATTTGATAAAACTTTAAAATGGTTTGTGTTTTTTTATAAATTACCTGTAGTGCCTCAGTAGGTGCATCCAAGAAATGAAACATCCTCATTACAACAGGGCCAAATACAAAGGAACCAAAACGAAACTCTGTACTTTGAGTATTAAATCTGAAAAATATAAAACACTTGTTAATACTTATTGAATTTTACATTTCAGTATTGAAATGTGTCCTTTTGACCAATATTTAGTACATGTATACCAATATTTTCGGCAGAATCAGTCACTTACTTTTTAACCATATCCAATATGAGTTTTAAATCTGCAGGCTCAGCCATGTGAACCATATTCTTCAAATCTTCAGTGAATACCATGTTCTTTGGATCCATAACAAAATCTGTCATTTTTGTACGGAACTTCTCAGAGAAGTTGGTGAATTGTTCCTTAATTTTCTTTCTACTGTTCAGGTATCCATCGATACCGAGAGCGGCAGGAGAATAAAGATGCTTAACTGTAAAAACAAAAATCCATGGGCCCTTATAATGTGTTCAGAACCTTATAATTATGTCTCACTCCAGGGGCACAAGCTTCCCTACTATGAAGCCACAAATAGGATCATACACTTCCTAATTATAAACCCAGATAAGGTCCAACAATTTCACAATACTTCCATAAAACTTCCATTTACATAATCGAACAATAATATTACATACATACATACATACATAAACTCACGCCCGTATTCCCCGAAGGGGTGGGCAGAACTGCAAATAATCAAGAAACTATTTGCAGCCACTTTTGATACATAGCTTTTAACAATAATATTAAAGAGACAAAAATGCAGTTTGAAAAAGTATAACCATACCTTGACTAACACGGAATGTTCTCAGCGGTGTTAACAGGCGGTAATTGTTCTGTAATGTAATTTTCACTAAATAATTTGTAAAAAGAGACATTTTATTAAGTAATTTAACAATAAAAAGATCGAGGAAAATTTAAATTCTAATGCCTGCCGAACTTTAAGGTTAGGAAATTTGACAGTTTTTCACCTGTTTTCTTTTTTTTCTCAGAATTCAAATTGTCTATGGAATATAGTCCTAGAGACCCTATTACATAACGCGGTTGATTGGCCGCGATCAAAAATGGCATGGCAATCTACCCGGTTGAATGACTCCCTCATTTCACTCTCATTGGATTTGGTGTGGGTGTGACTCAAGTGTGTGATTATAATTATACAATGGTGCTAATTCCTGTAAATACCATCTAATTTTATTTTAAGTTATATCTGTCCTTTTCTTATCCGCCGAAAAGGAAAGGGACGGGTAATCGACAAGCATAAAATTTATGGAACACACGTCAATTTTAAGCACAAATCTAAACCAACCGTCTAAAAATTTTACGTCAGTCAATAACCCGACACGTTCATTTACTCATTCTTCCTAAAATTAAGAGCTGTGAATCATCCGTCCCTTTCCATCTAGTAAGATCTAATCTAGAAAAGTAAGCTGTTTAAGTTCAATATGTTAAAAATGGAATAAATTTACTTGCTTGGATTTATTTGCTTGAATTTGTTTGCCTATTATTAAGGAAAAATATATCTATCTATGGTATTCGTACCTCAGAACAATAACTAAAGCATAGAAGGAAGGCTAAAATAAGAATTCAGAAACTATAAACCGGCTCTCTTCTAGCTTACGACACAAACTATGAGTGAGAAAAGGACAAATGATTCGCTCTTTGCTTCATTTTTTCCGAGGTTGTCACAACATGAAATGTCATTTGGACCTATTGGACTCATTTTAACTCGGCCAAATACATAGTAACATACATAAGAAGATTTTACTTATATTTACCGAACTATTTGACACGGTCGCGTCAACTGTGTTTACGAGTGTCTTGTGTTCAGATTGTTTTAAGTGATAATTTAACAATATTTTTCCAAATAAATGGAAAGAAACTTTTATTTATATCAAATAATTGAGTGTCTCGACTGTGTGACATTATGTCTTGTGTGGTATGGGGCTGCAGCTCACATTCAGGAAGAAAAGAAAATAGCCAACAACTTCTGTCGTTTCATCGGTAAGTTTTTTGTAATTTTCTAGTGAAATGTGAACTGCTGAACAATTTTAGGAAAGTAATATGTTTTGCTGAATAGATTTGTAGCATAAAATATTTGAGATATCCATTATATTATACGTTTCATCGATGAATACGGAATTGATTTGAGGTTATGTTGATTGTCCATAGTGATGTACTAAAATTATCGATACTTTTAATTTTTAGATTTCCTGTAGACGATAACAAAGAGAAAGAATGGATAATTCGCATTAATAGACGAAATTGGATTCCAAATAAGTACAGCCGTATTTGCTCGAAACATTTTACTGCGGATTCATTTATGTGTGTTCCTAATTCAAAGTGGAGGCGTCTTCGAGACGATGCTATTCCTACATTGAACATTATAGATCAGACAGATGAAATGGTGTTTAAATTTAAATTTCAGCCTAGCCTGCATCATCTCACTGCTGGATAGATAGATAAGATATTTGTATCATGTTATCACAACACGTTTATACTATCTATCATTCAACTACATAATATTATTATGTACTTAATAAACTTAGTATATATACTAAGTCTGTAGTTGTTTTATGTCTAAACAATTATGAGTTGTACACGTTTTATATAAGTAAATTATTATTATCTTTGATTTCAGATATTAAATCCAAAAGTGTCGACTGGATTTACATGAAAAGGTATATCAAATAATTTTCTTTTTTTATATTTTTAACATGATATACATATATAGAGTGTATAATTCAACCAGCTGCACAATGCACTTAAATCAGATATATTTTACTTTTATTTTTATAGATTATTTTGTACATATACTATTTTAACATTATTATTAAACTTTATTTCAGTCAGTTCAAGAAGACGAGATGAAAAATTTAAAAGAAAAGCTGAACAAGTCCCGCCTCAAGATCAAACGACTTAATGAAAAAAAAAAACAATGTGACAGGGTGTCACAAAGACAGTTTCTAAGCAAATTGACACTGTTTAGAAATTAATAAATTTGTATTTATTGTAAATATAATGTACATAATTAATAACGTGTGAAATAAATACTTGCTAATGAAAATGAACAGATTTACGATCTAATTTATATTTCATTTTACCTCCTGTTCTTATTTACTCCTACTCCAACACTCCAGGTTGATACGAACTGCGCCCAATAAAGAATGTAATGAATGTTATAGATTTGTGTAAGCGACTTAGATAAATCTTGACTAAACCTTCCTTTACAAATACAAATATACTTTATTGCACACAACATACAATACTTACAAGTTTTACACGAAAGATACAGTACACCACCTACCTACCTTTTACTTTCCCTTTCTGTTCTCTTATGAATACTTGTATGCCGTATTTTTTTAAGTATAATGCTATATCTAGTAGGTACGAGTATGGTAATCCTAGTATTGAAACAGCTTGTAGCCCTAGTAAAGACCGCCATTTTATGTTTACAGAGTGGCACGTTTTTTCTGTAGGTATTTCCAGTCCATGCTCTTTTCTATGTCTATGGCGTGACCCCATCGGGCCTCTTACCGTCTGTGCGGCTTAGACCCGGCGGCGGCGGTTCCAATTTGCACGGCACGTCGATCGACACCAGTGCACGGCGGATGACATCATAAATAAATTCGAATATTACAAAATACTTACCGATGAAACGATAACAGTTGGCTATTTTCTTTCCTTCCTGAATGTGAGCTGCAGCTCCAAACTAATATAAACCAGACAATATAATCCAAAAATGGTTAGATACTTACCTATCAGAGACAGAGTCTCCTTTCATCAAGAAGAAGATAATTGCATCCTACAAAAAGAAATCTTGTAAAAAAAATTTATCGACATTAATTGTAAGTAAATTTAATTTTATCGACATATTACTAAAGTGAAACCCAACACTAGGCAATGAAAAACTTGTGACAACCTACGAAATTACGAAACAATTTTTGTATATGCGTCTTTGTCTAACATTACGCCGGTTCCGTAAGATAAAGTAGAGCAGAATTATAGAGTTCTGTTGCTATTTTAGCCTTCCTTCTATGCTTTAGTTATTGTTCTGAGATTCGTACAATGCAAATGACATCTTTTATGGGCTTTTTGGCGGGAAACGGGAACGGGACAGTTGCTTTCTTCATTGAATAATCTAAATAATTAATACGAAGTGGTGTTTTGTGGTTGATGATCGCATTAAGTTAGTCGGAAGACATTCGCGAGTGTTATTATATTGGAGTATTCAATAAACAAAGTGTATCTGCCTATTTTCGCTTCGTGTCAGGAAGCCGCTTCATAACTCGAAAGTTTATGCGGACTTTCGAGTTAATTCGTTTGGGGTTCGGAGTAGGAGTCTACTCCGAGGGTGGGGGCTTAGGTTTCATCATCATCACCTTTCATCATTTCATCATTCATCAAGAAAAAAAATACGTAAGACATGGCTGTATGGGCATAGTTCCCTTTGCCTTACCCTTCGGGGAAAACCCTCGGAAAACCTAAACAAAAAAAAAAAAAGACATCTTTTATGACATTGACGTCATGATAAGTCATTTGATTTGTCAATTTTTTTGACATGCATTGCATTGACAACGAAATGATGAAATCATAAAAATAAAATTGTTTTTTTGGTTAATAATTGTGTTATGATGTGATGAAGTAAAATCTATTAAGTTTTTGCTTTTGGGTGCTGTATAAAAATAATTTAGTGGTATGCTGTTAATTTCCTGAATGATGTGATAATCTATTTCACTAAATTCGTCATAATATTGTTGCTAATGCTATTGCCTGGGTTGTGCTGATTTTTTCCATTAAGGAAAGACGCAACAGAAAAACGTATATTTGGAAATTTACGATACTGTAGAATGAATATTCTCAACATTGTTTACAGGCAATACAATTAGCAATAATTATAATCAAATGTTTTTAAGCAAATGCAAGGATTCATTTTATTGGTTCAAAATATTGGTGAGGTATAAACAAAAAATTTACAACTACTCCGCGTTACAGTTGTAATTTTTTTGCCAAAATTCTAATAAGTAAGATTCTGCATCAAAAAAGAATAATTGACTAAAAAATATATAAAATGTTTTGTCAAGTGAGTTAGTAGTTCAAGGTTATTTACATTATCCCTAAATAATTGTTCCTATTAAGAAGATATAGCTCAGGTGGATAAGTAATATTGTAATTTATTTTATTTGAAACATAATGGATTTAGTAGAATGTAGAAACTTACTTAGTAGACATTGAAATACTTTAAATGAAATTAATGTTATATAATCTAATACACATAAACAGTATTTCATGAACTTATTTCTTTCTAGCAGCAACAAGTATTTTGAATATTTAATTATTCCCAAACAATATGGATGGTAAAGTGAAGTGAAACCAAAGAGGTGGCAATGATGTTTCCCATGTCGGAGGACGTCCACTGATCAAATGAGAGTGACATGAAAAGTTGAAAAACTGAGTAATGTTGGGAGTGTGATGATGAGTCCACATGGTGGAAATGTAATCATTGTCATAGTTAACACTTTTTTTACAATTTATCAACTTCACGACAGTTGCTTAATTTTTTTTACTATACCTTTTGTAAAAGAACTAAAATAAACTTTCATGGAGTTGACACTTGATGTCGCTTTTCAATTTTAAATATAAATGTTGAAAAAGAAAAATATATTTTTATTTATTTTTTTGCAATTAATATTGTATTCACCAATTTGGGATGATAAACATAATATACTAAAATAGACTATGTCTTTACAGATGCAGTAGACCTTCCCATCTGAATTCAAATTGAAATCGACACAAATGTTTTAGTAAATCCTGTTTTACAGATATGTCTGACAAAAATGCACACTCAAAAAGCAAGACATACAAAAACTACAAAAGAGAGGAAATATCAAAATCTAGATCAAGAAACAAAAGCCATAAGGATGAAAACAAACGCTCTAAAATGGAATCTAGAACTCCCCCACTGCCAACTAGAAGAACTAGCATAGAAGAGCTCATCAAAAAAAGGGAATCTCTAAAACAAGAACTAAAAAAAATTGCAAAACATTCTGAAGGTGACTTGACTACTAAACCCTTATCAGCAGCACCGGATAAACATTCCAAGAGTGACTACATGAATAACATGCAAAGTAGGAAAAGGCACAAGAAGGATCTTGAGGACTCTAATATAGCAAGAAAAAAGCCAATGTTAAAGGACCCGTCACCTGAACACACAGGAGATTTTGCACAAGCAGAATCAGAAGATGAAGAGGCTCTTATCGAAAAAAGTAGACAACGACGTAAATTACTTCTGGAGAAGTTAAGCACTTCAAATAGTGGAGGAAATGCAGAAGACAGAATGTATGCTAGTAGTCACAAATATATAGAATCTAGAAATGAAAGTATTAATATATCCACTTCCGACTCCAAGCCATCTTCCAAGCAAACAACTGACATGTTTTGTGAAACAGATGATTTTAGTACAAAGAAAGGACCAGACAATGTTACACAAGACAACACAGAAAAAGATAATTTACAATTAACAGATAATTGGGATGACTCTGAAGGTTACTATAATGTGAGAGTAGGTGATGAGATTGACAATAATAGATACATTATAAAAAGTATACTTGGACAAGGAGTTTTTGCAAGTGTAGTTCGTGCACAAGACAACAATGATGGAAATACTGATGTTGCCATCAAAATTATCAGAAACAATGAATTGATGCATAAAACAGGTTTGAAAGAAATTCATTTTTTGAAGGAAATAAAACAATACGATCCTGAAAATAAATACCATTGTGTAAGATTGATACATCATTTTTTGCACAAGAACCATCTGTGTATGGTCCTAGAATCACTTTACATGGACATGCGAGGTGTAATAAAAAAGTATGGCAAACATCATGGCATCAATATGAAGGCATTAGTCAGTTACAGCAGACAACTACTAGTTGCATTGAGACTTTTGAAAAAGATTGGCATTATACATGCTGACATAAAACCTGATAATATTTTAGTCAATGAAAAGAAAAATGTCCTAAAATTATGTGACTTTGGGTCTGCATCGAAATCGGATGTATATGAGCCGACACCCTATTTAGTTTCAAGATTTTACAGAGCACCTGAAATAATATTGGGCATTCCTTTCAAGCACAGTGTAGACATTTGGTCAACTGCTTGCACAATGTTTGAAATGGCTACTGGGAAAATTATGTTCACAGGAAGCTCCAATAATAAAATGTTGAAATGCTTTATGGACTTGAAAGGAAAATTTTCCGCAAAATTCATTCGAAAAGGTAAATTCAAAGACCAACATTTTAATCACGCTAATAATTTTCTACTTCACAAAAAAGATGAATTCACGGGGCGAGAAAAAGTTGTTGAAATGAATAATATTAATGTCACGAGAGATTTACATAAAGAGCTACAAAAATATTGCAAAAATCCATCTGAAAATAGTGACAAAAAAATTTTACAACTTAGAGACATTTTAGATAAAATGTTAATATTGGATATGAACCATAGATACTCTGTAACGGATTGTTTAAGACATCCTTTCATTCAAGAAGAGTTGCAGAAATAACTCGCAAGTTTTAATCAAAGCTTTTAATAAACTTGTTAATTGAATAAATATTTATTTTATTGGCAATATCCCTCGACCAGCGAACTTTCCCTTATTTGAAATAATACAAAATTTCAATAAAAGTTTTACTTTATTAGTATCCTAAGAGACAAAACAACAAAAAAAAAATATACGCCATCAACCAAAATATCACTTAAAGAGTAAAATTTTCACATGGATCCGTAAAACATATCACAATATAAAGGAAAATTGACAAGTTGCCATTTAAATTACTTTTGAAAATCGTATATCGAATTGACAAACGCTTAAGCTAGATGATTGCTGATAACTGAATAGGGCTTTTATATGTATAAAACTAATAATGAGACAAGATCAATAAGCTTTGCTTGAATCCTAAGTATTTCTCTGACTTTAGTATTTAATATAACTATTTTGATTCAATATTATATTATCTACATACATCATAAAAGCATTAAAGACTTCTAAAAACCTGTACTTTACGATTTATTCAAGCTGTTATTTCAATCTTTATATTTTTACAATACAAATCAATATAAGGAAAAATATAAATTAATAACAAAATATAAAATAAGTATATACCATCACAGTACAGTAACAAAGGTTTTATACAAATTAAAAACCAATTTGCTGTCAAACACACAAATATAAAATAGCACAATTTATGTGGAAATATCTATACACTTACAATAAGACATCTGTAGCACACATTTACATTTGAATGAGTAAACTCAATATAAAGTTACTATGAATACTGATTTCGAATCGGTGGTTATAGTACAATGGTAAAATTTTGGAAAGTTTTTTTAAAAAATAAACAAAAACATTACAATAAGTAGTTTAAGATAAGTAACTTATTAAATAAGTATGTTAAAAAAAATCTATCATATTGACCTACCTACCCCGCTAGGTATTACAGACGCGAATTTACGTTAATGTAACATACAATATAGATTGCTTCATTTTGATAAATCATTTATGTGAGATATGTTTAATTCGACGAGGTAGCAAAATGATATGACCAAACCAATAGAAAACAACCATTTGATAACTTGGCATTATTCAAGACAATCCGGTAACGAAACGCCACCTTGAGTGACAACTATTTATGTAACCACATTAAATAACTCCATATGCTTTCCTCAGCCATCACATACGCTCACGGGTATATTCCCAATTGGGCTAGCCAGAGGTACATCAATCGCAAGACGAACCGAGTACCCACGCTTCATCGAGCTTTCTCGGTATTGAATTCAGTGCTACAGATAGATAAATCTGTAAATCTATTTACTTGATTAAAATATACTTATACAAAAACTTTCACGAGCTCTTTCAATCTCAGAATCAAGTGAAAATACTATAAACATCACAAGTCACTACTGTCACAGCAAAGTTTATGTACAACAGCCGACATAGCTACCGATTACAATCTAATCTGTAATTTTATTCTGGATGGATCCATTACATACACTATGTTAAAGCAGAAATGGGATGTTAAACAGTCTCAAGTTATTCGATTTGATCACTGGCTCTAGCTATCACAAGTAATAAAAAGTAATAGATAAGATTCATTAATATAAAACAAATGAATTACTATTTATTAATACAGAGATTCTTGTATCGTATAAAACAATATGAGATAGGTACCTAAAAACTTTTAATGTAAGCACTAATGTCTTGTTATCGTTTACTCTATCATTCATTACGTAACTAGATTCTTTTTTTAAATTAGTAATGTGTTTCTTTGGATGTGTGGGGTATAAATAACGCAGTGAGATTTCCGTGTGTAGCTTGATAATTGTTATGTTGAAGGCATGTTCTGGCTTTGGAAGCCGTTGGGCGCGCCGATGTCTATGGATTGTCCGGAGGCTATTGAATCGGGGCTCTGAAGCGACGCACTGTACACAGGGTTCATGGGCGTCGTTCCTCCGGCTTCGAATAACGTGCTGTCGTATACGCTGTTGCTCTGCTGAAAGACAGAAAAATGCTTGTAACCTCTTAAACAGTAATTAATTTTAAGGACATAAGTGTGATTCATCTAAAAACACATTTATTTAAATACTTGTTTTACTTTTTTTTTACTTATTTAAGTTAGGCAGACTAATTAATTACTTTACTCAAATTACAATACTCTGATGTTATATGTTTAGGGCTGCCAACAATTAGATCGTATTTCAACCGAAAGTTTACGGTCACTGATTCATACATTGATATAGATGTAATATGTTCCTATAATAACGACGATAGTAAAAGATTTATACGACAAAAACACAGATAATAATATAGTATGTAATCAGTTTGCGCGCGGTTGCATCTACACATAAATCAAGCACAAATGTGAAATTATTCATTTTTTATTATTCCAGATTAAAAACTTAAAACCCGGCCTATATCGAAAAATATGTCCAGGAAACAGACGGATGGCAGCCCTAACAGTATTGAACACGCAATTCGTTAGCGAAATCACGCAACTTTTACCGCGAAAGGAGCCAATTATCGTGTAATTTCTGCTTAACATCATTGACTGTAACTAACAACATTATTCAAACGTGTCGAAATATTAGCGCGTTGATTTGCAATTATCACTTCCTAACGATACCTACATTTATCTCTATCGCTATACCCGTTTTAAAGTTAATAATTAGTATGACAACAAAGCAGATATATAGTACATGGCCTAGCGCGAAAGAGACGAGAAATAATATGTCTTTCTCGCACTAACAGTATACAAATTAGTAGGAAAGGGAAGAGAGATATGCCACTATAATTATGCTACATTTAAAGGGGTATATGTCAGGGGCAGCCAGAGCGTTATCTATCTCTATATTCTCTCGGTACAGCGCAATATATAAATATGATAACAGTAGAGCGAAAAAAACAAACCGAATGAGTTCAGGTGCTTACGTTACCAGTCATGTCGTAAAAACCGACAGAGATTGTGTCCTTTCTAACCAGATGGATCATTATGGGTGATATCCTTGTCACCAGTTACTATTAGGTACGTCATATCCATCTTAGGAAGTCGTATTCTTTTAACTTGTGTTTCTCCCATTAGGGATTACAGTGGTTGAGCGTTGGGCTTGCGATCCGGAGGTCCCGGGTTCGAATCCCGATGAGGAAACAATTAAAAGATCACTTTTTAATCCCTAGTTAGAACATTCCAGGCTGATCACCCGATTGTCCGAAAGTAACATGTTCTGCGCTTTGGTGGGCTCGTTATGCAGTTGATCTCGGCTATTATTTACCTAAATTAGCAGGTAGTCTTTACATGAGACATGTAAAAGTAAAAACCCTGGCACCACTGCACCAGAGTTCATGAGGTCGGTCATTGACCTCACAACCTACACGAGAGAAGGATTTACGGGCGTGAGGTTGTATGTACAGTCATCAGCAATATACGTAACGTACCCACTTTAGAACTCTGTCGCACTAACATACCTATTTGACATTTAGTGAGACTTACAGTTCAATTTGTCAAATAAGTTAATGTGACATGGTACCAAAGTGTATACATATTAATGCTCGTGACCGTACGTATAACAAGAGTAGTATTTACCTGGTAAATATAGTCGGAGTCGGTCTTAAGTGAGCTGAAGCTCTGCTGGTGCGGCAGAGACACCTGGTCGTCGTCCATCGGCTCGTCCATCTGAGCCTTGTACGAGAACATGATGCTCGGCTGGGACACACTGGAAACCATTGATGTTATTATAGTAACTGGTCGATACTTAGTATGGTATAAGAAGACCAGGTATGCTCAATCCTATGACAAGGCGCCATTGCTAGTCCATTGATGACGTAAGTGTTACCATTAAATTGGTATCTCCAACACTCCAAGGACGTAAGTTTTATAATTGAAAATTAAGCTAATTACTGACTTATGTATTTAATTACTATTATTTGTCACATATATAAAAATCATTAAAACTGTACGTAAATCTTTTACTAAAAGTACAACATTTCCTTGCGAAGTAAATTAAAAAAATTGGATGTGGGTAATTTATTTTTTACGAAATGGCAACGCAGCGTCGGATGACGTCAGCTGGGCTAACCTTGAAATGTTAGGTGTCAGTTTTGAGCATACCTGGTCTTCTTATACATATCTTCTAAACCATGCAGTATAAGCGTGCTGACCAACAAATCCGTAAACAATAACATTTCTAAGATATGGAGACAACGCTATCTTTTTTATAAATTTGACTAGCCAGATCCCTTTTTGCACCAAAATACAGAACAATTGGGAATTTTTCAAGGACGTCGTTTCAACTACGCAACTAGATTCAGTCTAGTGCGCAGTCCAACTGCAACAAGTTCTTATAAAACTACCTGTCCTGGGGACATATAGAGGAACGCTTGCGATTTTCCCTATCCTCTTAAGACCAAGATTTCCAGTCACAATAGTTAAACAATGGGGTTTATATTTATAAAGAACATTCGGTCTTAGGAGGCTATAAGGCGATCATATTTACATACAAAAAAAAATGTATGTGCACGATGGTTACGATGAGGTGACATTTTAAACATAAATAAACACAGGAACTTTGTTGCGTATTTTACTTCCGCTACTATCTCATATTGCAAGAGTTCCGTATAACGTATCGTATTCTGCTGTAGTGGTGTTTTAGTTATGTTATGACTGAGCTGAGTGTGTTAGCAGACTCTACAAACATTGTTTGGATGACTATTGCAGTTTTGTTTATTATCACACTAAGATACTGGGAATCCTAAGGGCGTTTTAGCACTGCATCCCATTCTTATCCGACTCCGAATCCGAGAATAACAGAGAGTAAAAAATATTATTTTTATTTTTACTCCCGTTTATTTTTTTCTTCTTTATACGGGGTGCTAGTGACATCGGAACGAATACTAAGGGGGCTGATTCAGACCATGATTCTGAGTTAATATCAAGTGAAATTTCCTGACGGAAAAAACATGAAAATTTTAGAGTTTTAAAATTATTTTCAGTTCCACACATTTGCAACGGAACATTCCACTTGATATCAACTCAGAATCATGGTCTGATTCATCCCTCAAAGTTTTCGTTACGTTACACTAATATTTGTAGTAATAATAATTACTACGTTATACTAATATTTGAAAAAGAAAGGACTAAAACACATCTGATAAATGGGTACTTATTATAGTGTCCATAGTGTCCAATATCAAAGAATCCGTTACCGTAGCACTGGCGAAAGGTATTCTGTATGTCTTATTACCACTGTACTACACATTTTATTATGAGAACTCAGTGAAATAAGGGTATTTCGGAATAAAAATAACTCGCGTTTTATAACTTTTCCGCTTATTGTCTCTCCTACCGAAGTTGAATACTTATTGGATTTTAAAAAAGTGGGTAGGTTACTATACAACATCCCTCTACTGGGTTCTTCATTCATCAACTGAAAGTTGACCCACTACTAAATTACATAACACAAGCTCACGACTATATCCCAATGGGGTAGTCAGAGATACATCCATCGATATATGAACTGAGTTCCCACACCTCATCGATTTTTCTGTTAGATCAACGTGATAGGAGGTGAGCCGTATCGCCATCTACAACGGTCAAGCCAACTGTGTTAGTGAAAACTGCACCTAAATTAACTCATGGTGCAAGTCCGGTACCGGTGTTCGAACCAAGGGCGCTCCCCGTTTGAGAAGCAAGTCGGAGTACCAGCGACTTTGCTAAATTACCCAAATACGATTTACTGAAAAATAGATCTTACAGATTGGTGCTAATTCCTGCAGACGCCATCTAATTTTATTTTAAGTTATACCTGTCATTTTCTTATCCGCTGAAAAAGAAAGGGACAGGTAATCGACAGGCATAAAATTTATGCAACACATCAATTGCAAATTTACATCGACCAATAACCCGACAGGGTTCAGTAGAGAGCACGTCAAACGGATTGCATACCAGCGAGATGCCTATTTTATTCGCCCGGGTTATTCATTCGTTTTAAAATTAACTTGTAGACAATCATCTGTCCCTTTCCTTTTCGGTGGATAAGAAAATGACGGATATAACTTAAAATAAAATTAAAAGGTGTCTGCAGGAATCGGGGCCGTTGTATATACAAAATACTCACCTGAAGAATTCGCTGAGGAAGGTGTGGTAGACAAGCGGCGTGTACAGAGAGAAGTAGAGCCACGACGTGACATCGACGACGCACAGCCCGGATTGAAGGGAGCCCCATTCAAGTAGGCCTGCGCCGACTGCCTGCGTTGTGTCGAGGAGAGCCAGCAGAAGGACGTAGAAGTAAAAAGATAATTTCGCTGGAAGAAATATACAATGAGAGTGAGATGAACCAACTTATAACGTCTTTGTACGCGTGGAGGCTCTTACTTAAAAAACATGGGACTTTCATACAAACTTCGAACCCCCGTTTTACCCCCTTATGGATGGAGTTTCGTAAAATCCGTTCTCGGCGATGTCTACGCCCTATAAGACCTACCTGTTCATGTTTGTAGGTGTTAGTTTCTGAGATTTCGTTATTAATCAATGAGTGGTATGTCCCTTTTATACAGGTTGTTAGTCATATCGTAAAGAATACTGAAGGGGATGATTAAGACCATGATTCCGAGTTAATATCAATTGGAATTTTCCGTCGAATTTTCACTAATACCCTGTATACATGTACCTACAGAAGATATCTCCTAAGGCCGTTTTCGCACTACATCCGATTCTTATACGATCTGAGCGGTGAATGACAGATAGTAGAAAATTACATACGTAGATACATCGGATAATACACAAATAGTTCACATTATCCGTTATTTTGCGGACTTTAAACGTATAAAAATCATAGTAGGGCGAAAACGCCATAAACCGTACTAAATAATCACTTAATATCACATATATTATACTGGAGGATCTGGTTGCCAATAAGCTCCGTTATCTTATTTTCTCTCAACAACTTTTGGGCCACCCTGTCTATATTACTAGTTGTTGCCCGGAACTGCGTGGACTTTAGTTATCCCGGCAAATATACCCCCGAAAGCTAACCTATGTCTCTGAAAACGATCTATTGTACTAAAAGCCGTTCGGAAAACGCGCGGATTTGGTTGATAGCCCTTAAGATTTTCGAATGTTTATATTGGGGGTAAATATTTAAACTATCCTCAAAATCTTATGCAATAATAATATTAAGGAGATTTTGGGACGGTGTTATCGTAATTGGCAAGTAATAATGTAACCAGGTGGAGTTCTCGAACAGACAATGTTAGGACTCTAACAACGAAAGGTCTTTCAAACGCAATCAGGCGCGGCGCATAGACGGCCTCGCCACGGACTTTCGGGACCGAAACGCATTATCGTTATGTAGTGAATTATTGTTAAAGTATAAGTAATGTTGTAAGTCAGCATTATTTTAGGGACGTACTCTGGAAATTCCCTCATTAAAAATATTATATAAGAACCGACCATCAGCTGCCGGCGGACTGTGACTTGTTTAGAACTACCTACCTGTTAGCATAGATTACATTATAATACTACATACTAGTGTTTTTAGTGTTGGTTATTGTGGTAGACAGAGTACCTACCTATAAATATAGCTTGTAATTTCTATTAAATATAAGATAACCATTGTGACGTGGTGCGAGGAGCAGGCATCGAGACAAACTTTTGCAGGTTTACCGATGTCTGTATTCCAATGTTTGTAACATTGTTTTTATAAGAAAATAAATAAATAAAAAAATAAATTGAAATGCTGGTTTACTACAAAGGACCTTTATTTTATGGATCTCCATGTTCGGTGAAAAAACCTAAGTAGACGCAATATTCTCATGAAGATCGTTTTAAGTTAATTAGTTTTCAGATCACGTAGAGCATTCAAATTGTGAGCTTTCATAGTTCGATGCATACGTACAAGCATTGATCTAGAATTCTGCAGAAGGCAAATAAGAATTTAGAATCTCCTTTTTTATATAATATACAAAGTACTGATGAAAAGTGGCGGCAATATCTGGCGAGTTATAGACAGTCTTCCTAGGCGCGGGTTTACGTTCGATATTTCATAATCCCGCAGTTATCGGGGCTATCATTCGATTATTACCGACGTAATAAAATCTACCGTCGACTTGAAATGAACATAAAATCTAATAAGACGTCACTATTATTACAGTCGTAACTTGTAATAATAACTCAATCATACTGAATTGGATAGAAGTGGATGACTAACACGAAACTGCCTCCTCCGTGGTCTAGTGGCACACCTTGGATATTTCATACAAAAAACCTCGTTTTACACAGACACTACGCATCTGTGTGTGTGAAGTGTGACGCACATACGATTGAAGACTAAAGTAAGACCGAGCAGGGGTGAGGTAAACCTAGCTTAACCGCTGGTGGAGAGCGCTGAGTCGCCGTTCTAAACGTACCTAGTATTATTCCTTATTCAATGGTGCAGTGTGACTCTTTACATCTTAGTCGATGAGTAGACGTAGGTAAAGCTAATAGTAGAGCATTATGATAAAAATAATATTGTATAATTTTCAATAGAAATATCTTATTTTCAATGTACCATTTAAAAAAAACAATACGTTATAAATACAAACATAAAAACTAGTCATTAAATAACCCGCAGCTCACTGTTCCCGGAGCAAAGGTGCCCACAACACTAGCCGCATTACCGCGCTGAATAGCAATGGCCATCCTTTGGACCAGGAACTATATATCCTCTGGACAAGAAAATTTCAATATTTGTACGCCTGGATGCAGGCCGAACGCATCACAGCAATGTTATATAAATTATTTAACCATGTTTTTGTGTTTTGATTTGTTTTCGCAAATAAATTTATTTGACTTGATGAACATTATAAAAGTACAGCTATTTGCTGTCTTAGCGGAGTTATTAATTAATACGAAATATAATGCGCGGGACAAACTTTAAATAAAACGGCCATCATAATGTGGGTAGATACAAAACAAGGCCGCAGTAACCGTCGTTATTTGTATCATACATAAGTCATAACTTTTAAGATAAGTATGACGACAACAGTAAATCCTGTTGCATATTACTATGTCTACAATCTAAGATACAACCACAACATCATTCTTTGTTTACTTTGTCTAAGAAATTTAAATATAAAACTAGTCTGGTCTAGAATGCTTAGTAACAGAGTTCATTTCGCTAATCACTAACAATAAATTATTACAGGTCATGATCTCACTTTAATTTATTGTTTCAATAACATCACTAGCATTTTGTTATCTATATCTATGGTAATTAAAAGTTGTTTACCAGCTCCTTCCGCTATTTTAGCTGCATTTTACTGCATTATAATGAATTTATTTGTTATGTTATGTTATTTAGATTACAAATGTTACTACCTAACTAATATTATAAATGCAAAGGTGGGTTTATTTATTTGAGTTTGTTTGTTATGCATTAAATGTAATTACTTATTTATTAATTTATTTATAAAATGATATTAACTTAGTCAAAAACATCACCCTTTCAAGGAGACTATCCTAAATTGGTGATGTTGTCTTAACCAATTGTCATGTACACATAACCAGCACTACACAAAAAGACATAGGATTCTTTCTAGCCATAAACTTGCTGGAATAACCCAAAGAATAGATAATTTTGTGAGTACAGGTATTATGCAACAAGTATTCATTTCAAGCTGTCATAACACAGTTTATAAATTAAGTTTTATTTTAATTACTCTGAATAATTGTGCTCTTACTTAGATTTAGTTAATTAATGAAATATCTTTCATTTTTTTAACACAGGCATCCAGTTAACATGGAGGGAATAACACACACATCCACATAACACACACACCTAACACATACACACACATCTACACCATTACATACACCTTAAAATCAAATAATGTCACCTTATAGATAAAAACAAGTAAGTGCCTTTTTGAAAATTCACCTTCTGATGTGATTCAATGAAACCACAATTTCATTCAATTGACAACATTTCATTTTTACTAAGGTGCCTTAAATCGAAAACCATTTCGAGATATTTCTATGATTTACACAAAACACATTTTTTCAGATTTTTTAATTCAGTAATAATAGAAATATATTGAAAAATCCACGAGGTCAGAAGAGGAAGGCATAATAAGTTCAGACCTTTACATAAAAATTATAAAAAAAGTAAATGTCATACATAACATGACACTTTGTGGCTTTTTGGCGGGAAACGGGAACGGGACAGTTGCTTTCTTCATTGAATGATCTAAATAATTAATACGAAGTGGTGTTTTGTGGTTAATGATCGCATTAAGTTAGTCGGAAAACATTCGCGAGTGTTATTATATCGGAGTGTTTAATAAACAAAGTGTATCTACCTATTTTCGCTTCGTGCCAAGAAGCCGCTTCATAACCCGAAAGTTTATGCGGACTTTTGAGTTAATTCGTTTGGGGTTCGAAATAGGAGTCTGCTCCGAGGGTGGAGGCTTAGGTTTCATCATCATCACCTTTCATCATTTCATTAATCATCAAGAAAAAAAATACGTAAGACATGGCTGTATGGGCATAGTTCCCTTTGCCTTACCCTTCGGGGAAAATCAAAACAAAAAAAACATGACACTTTGTTTGCGACTTGTTTTAAATACGCATGCAAAGGTACATTACATTATACTGCCTTCATTCTATCAATGGCAGAATCCAATTTTCAAAAAATATTTTTTGTAACTTCTAGTGGAAAAATCTTGAAAAGAAAAAATACGTGTCTTCTATTTAAACAAATACTTTCGAAATAGCACAAAAAAACCACGGCTTAAAAATTTGAAATGTTGTCAATTAAGTTCAATCCTGGAAAAATATTTGACCACAATTTTTTACCTGGATTGAAACTAGCTAGCTAAATTTGTTTCAATAAAAACATGTTCAGATGTGATTTTCTCAAAAAGGCACTTACATGTTTTCCACTGTAAGGTGATAAATAGATAGCAAACTTACTAGGTAAAGCCAAGTAGTCCCTCAATGGAGTCCACGGGAGTAGCAATATGACGAAGTAGATCAATGCAAAGATCAGAGATGAAGTGAACCAAAACAACATGCCTCCATGTCCAAAGAGGTCATATTTCCTCGTGTCTATGTGGAATATGTCATCTGGCATCACAATCTCCAATGTGCCTTGAGTTACAGTGAAAGCCAAGGATATGAGTGATGTCGCTAACAGGACATATCTAATACTGCTTCGGCTATCCATATGACCTACAAAAAATAGTACTGTTTTTATTACTCAAGAATTGTCAGAATGAAAGGAGAAATGCTTATATTGTCACAATTCTTGTTCTTTTTTTTAAAGTAAATTCTAAACATTACAACACAACACAAATAACAACAACACTTACCAAATGCTAATCCGAAAATAACAACACTCATTTCAGTTGCCAGCAAGAAAAACCTTACAGTCACCCATAGTATCTTGTCCACCAACCCACCCAGTGGCATGGCAGCATTCACCGTCATAGACACGGCGCATCGCACCAGACTGATGATCACATTCCCCCATACTAGCGTGTAAAATGTCAGGAATATAGGACTACTTGTAGCACGAAGTTTCAACTGAGCCTTATTAAACCTAACCACTAAGAACAGTACAAAGAGAGCATTCGGTATCAATATTATCAAATCCCAAATCCGAACCCTGCAAAAAAGAAACATTGTTTAAACAACAACAAAAAAACATAAAAAACGAAAACAAGGCCATTGACAACACAGTAAGTACCCACCTTGAATTATTTATTTCATAATACAAAACGTATTTACAAAATGTGTCTTCAGTGACGGGAGGGAAATCAGACCCGTTTTTTCCGTACATTTTACTTCGTTCACTGTTTTGCCATCTATATTACGAAAGCCTTCGAGCCCCGTAGAAGGGCATAATTCGACTTCAATAATCGAGTTAGCAAAGATGCCCACCTTACGTCAGCTGTCTATTAACATCTTAATAACATATACATGCTCTTCTACGATGCTTATTATTATTATATTACCCGCTTTATAATTAAATTTACAAATTACGACACTAACACAAGCAAATCATTCGACGCACTTCAATCTTCAATGGAAAAAAGCCATTGGAGATTAGCAGAAAGCAAAATGACATTTTGACATTTTTTTTTGTTTTGATTTTCCCCGAAGGGTAAAGCAAAGGAAACTACGCCCATGCAGCCATGTCTCATGATATTTTAGATGATTGATGAAAGGTGATGATGATGAATGATGAAACCTAAGCCCCCACCCTCAGAGCAAACTCTTACTCCGAACCCCAAATGAATTAACTCAAAAGTCCGCATAAACTTTTGACTTATGATGCGGCTTCTTGTCACGAACCAAAAATAAATAGGGTATAGGTAACTATCGCGAATTTTTCCCGACTAACTTTATGCATTAATTAAACACAAAACATAACTTCGTATTAATTATTTATTATTTAAACACATAGACCAAGTATACTTGGTCCTTGTTTCATGTTGTTTTTGTGTTGTTTAAACAAATGTTTAAACATAAGTGTTATTTTTTCGTTTATTTATTATATTAAATCTAGACAGCAGTTTTTGTCTACGTTTGTTTCTTTTTTTCACGGAGAATGTTGCCATAGGGAAGAAAGAGAGCTGTGATAGTTTCATCGTCATTCTAAAATATTTATCTGTCTATTCTATACTTGGTCTTCTATTGGTCTTTGATAAAAATGGTACGAAACTTCAGTTTCTGGCGGGATATATATGTCGATAAGAACTAATACATGTGCTC
This sequence comes from Pectinophora gossypiella, assembly GCF_024362695.1. Taxonomy (NCBI): domain Eukaryota; kingdom Metazoa; phylum Arthropoda; class Insecta; order Lepidoptera; family Gelechiidae; genus Pectinophora; species Pectinophora gossypiella. The sequence continues at coordinate 7,699,770 of NC_065420.1, read as the reverse complement.
ATTATTTGGCTCATTATAGGCTTATCGATATTTAAATTATTTAGGAGCCTAGAAAATAATCGATGTTTAGTCGATTATCGGGCAACCCACAGTGGAGCAATGTGGTGGAGTATGCTCCATACCACAGACTAGTAAGAGATTATTTTTTTTGTTTTGTTTTTCCCCGAAGGGTAAGGCAAAGGGAACTATGCCCATACAGCCATGTCTTACGTATTTTTTTTTCTTGATGATTAATGAAATGATGAAAGGTGATGATGATGAAACCTAAGCCCCCACCCTCGGAGTAGACTCCTACTCCGAACCCCAAACGAATTAACTCAAAAGTCCGCATAAACTTTTGAGTTATGAAGCGGCTTCCCGACACGAAGCGAAAATAGGCAGATACACTTTGTTTATTGAATACTCCAATATAATAACACTCGCGAATGTCTTCCGACTAACTTAATGCGATCATTAACCACAAAACACCACTTCGTATTAATTATTTAAATTACTCAATGAAGAAAGCAACTGTCCCGTTCCCGTTTCCCGCCGAAAAGCCACTAGTAAGAGATACTACGTATCTCCATACCCCCTCTTGTTGATTGGATCTATTTATGTTATGTTATCGGGCAACACTACTGAGTTGTCTGTCAAAAGGTCATATGAAAATTAAATTAGGTTAAGTTTGATTTTAAAAATTTTTACATTTGTGCTGACCTTGGAAAAAGGTGGTGACCTAGCTTGTTAATTATCTTCCAGTTGATTTTTATGTAAATGAATGATGACACTTATGTAAATGGATACGTGAGGGCAATCAAGAAGAAAATGAGTAATTTTTTTTAAGGTTATATAATCAAAATATTGTGAAAAAATGTCGACAAAATTCAGATTTATTTGGTCTAGATTATCAAAAGTTAAAGTAAGTTTTAAGACCGTTCCTGTAGCTATGTTTTATAAAATGCCAAATAGAAATATTGCTGTACCTGCTACACTTGGTTTTTCTATATTTACCTGGCTCGGTTTTGATAAGAAACTCAGTGCAGAAGATGAACTTATTTTGACTATAAAACATTGTGTTCTTTTCATCCAAAGAAGCGAATATGAAAAAGCTGAGCAGCTTCTCCACATAGCATTAAGACAAGCACAACAAATGCAACATGAACTAGGTGTAACTTATATCTATGATGTGATGGCAAATCTAGCTTTAGAACGGGAACAGTTAGAAAAGGCTAAAAAGTTATTTATTGCCGTCTCTCAAAGGATCATGGCACAAGGTGCAACTGAAGATGATTCCAGAGTGGTTCATCTAAGTGTAAAGTTAGCTAGAATTAGCCATTTACAAAAGGAATATACAACTGCCCAACTTGGCTATGACTGGTGCTTGCAGAAACTGAATAATGCATTTCTCCAAGAACCCAGTGATGGAATAAAGAAACTTATTGCACTAACTGAAGATTGGTACGCTAGATTATTCCTGGATTGTGGTAAAGAAGAACTAGCTCTAAAATTCATGAAAAGTGCACTGGACCGCATGAAAGAGATACCTGATGTAGAAAAAGAGCATATAGTCATTCAGTTAAATGACATTGGAACTGTATGTGATAAACTGGGGAAAGATGATGAGAGTATAAGTTACTTTCAAGAAGCCATCAACTTGGGAAAGACCCTAGAAATGGACGACCTTGGAACCATGTATATAAATCTCGGTCGAGTTTATTTGAAAAAGAACTTGCTGGATCAAGCTAGGAAATGTTGTGGCTATGGCTGGAGGTTAGGATTCACAGCTAAGAAAGATGATATCAAACAAGAAGCTGAAGCTTGTATAAAACAAATAAATAGCATGAGTTAATTAACAAATATTTTTATTTATACTCTAGTCTTATACATACAAATAAGAAGAAAATGGTATTAAATTAAAAAGTTATATCCCAATATTTCAGTTTAATTTGTGGCACAAGGGTAACATAGAAAAAATAATATCATTTAAACTTAAAATAAATGCACTGGTTGACAGAGAGTAATTTCATAAAAAATACATTCTTTGTATATAACTAAATTAATCATAATGTTATTGAGCACTATCCTTTGAGACCGCGAAAGGTTCCGTAACTTCTTCAACCTGGGTGTCGGCGACAACGACGTCCTTCACGGGACGGTCATTGGAAGTAGTCACCGTTTTCTCAATCTTGCGGACCACATCCTGAAAAATGTAAACATCATTGTACACTTTGGTACTGAAAACAATGTATTCAGGAAGTTTGAGAATACTTACAGTCGGCATACCATATTTTATTACACGGTAATACTTCTTAGATTAGCTTAGGTTTATTCTTTGACAAAACTTGTGTGAGTTTTTTGTATACATTTTTATCAATAAATTAGCTCAACGTATCTTTATAAAAATTTAACAATGTACCTTTTTTAATTGAAAAGGGCTGGATAGCCAGTCAAAACTAACTGCCCATTTTATTTTTCTTATCAGGTTTATAACTAGCACATAACAAGCTATTAACAAAACACAATCAAAGTTGTTATATGTTATGTAATACCTAGGTATTAATGTTTCAGTAGTTGAATAGTAACACTTATCACTTTTAAAATAAAATCAGTCATTAATTTTTGTTGTATGTTTGTTATAGGTACCTACCTATATAATTAATGACTTTAACATTCTAATTGGACTTTTAATCTGTTATTGATGATGAAGGTAACAGTCACAGGGTACTAGAGATTTCACACTACATCTATGGTAAATCCTGAGAGAGCCTAGTTTTGTTGAATCTATCTGGGGAAATAACCAAAACTACCGAATATATCTATGTGGAATAAACATTGTTGTGTTATGTTGTTTTGGTGCTCAATAAATAATTTTCAATCATCTCTAATTGGTATATACATAAACAATTTGCAATTTTCCATAAAATATACCTCCTGTAGATAGATACCTATATCGCCTTGCTCTCACATTCATTAGCCATGTGTGACAAATCAATTTAATAGCTTCATTGGATTTACTATATTTTTCTTAATAAATGGTAATAGCAAACATACCATGCCCTCCAAGACTTTTCCAAAAACAACATGTCTGCCGTCGAGCCAAGGAGTCTTGGTGGTGGTGATGAAGAACTGAGAGCCATTGGTATCCTTGCCAGCGTTAGCCATGGACAACCAGCCGGCGCCATAGTGACGCAGCTTGAAGTTTTCGTCTTCGAAACGCTCGCCGTAAATGCTGCGTCCTGCAAGCAAGTATTTCCTTGTAATAAGTTTGTAAATTTGTGTGCAATAAAGTGTTTTATTATTTGTATGTCATTTCCAGATCTTGGGCCTATGAAGTTCCGGACTTTATTATTGTTATATTTCAGAAGTTTAGGAAAAGGAAATATCTATTCTTGCAACTTACAGCATAAGTATAAGAAATCTGTGGTATTTTCTTTTAGCTATGCTAAGAGACCATGTTTTTACAAAACAGAATACTATTACAGTTAAAAACAGACATGGGTTATGATATGATTTTAATTTTTCAGAGATATAGATACTTGAAGTCATGAAATGATAGTGGTATATGAGTAGATTACACAGATAAAAGGCATAATCTTTCTGAAATCTTCTTTATCCACATCATGCAACTCAGTGAAACAAAAATATTCAAGCTCTACCTAACTACTTGTCAAGATAGTCCATAGTATTGAGTATTATCTGACAATCTTCCAATTTATTTGTCAGGTGCTCATTTTTCTACCAGTTTTTTTTTTGTCTACTTACCACCAGTGCCATCACCCTTAGTGAAGTCTCCACCTTGGATCATGAAATTGGCAATCACTCTATGGAACTTGCTGCCCTTGTAACCCTGTCCTTCCGGCTTCTGAGCCAACTGGTAGAAGTTCTCTGCAGTCTTGGGGACGGTTTTACCAAACAGGCCAATGACAATTTTACCAATGGACTCATCTCCAATCTTCATGTCAAAAGTGACCTGTTGATAATGCATATAAAAGTCAGTATGAAAATACTAAAACCTTAGGTACCTACATAAATTACATAACTAACATGCTGCCTTCACAGTATTTTAAATTACTTCGCATGTTTATTGTAATCATTTCCGGGGAGTGAACATATTGCAAATAAAAATTTTTGATACTTTTTTTTTCATTGCTTCCACTTTCTATGGTTTTTTTTACCTTTAATGTAACAACATTAAATTACAATTAATTATTATTATTTTACAATTTATTACATGTTTCTTCTGTCTATTATGTTTTTATACTTAAAAAGCAATTTTTGGCTAATTCTCATTAAATAGCTACTACATACTTAATAGAATCATAAGGCCCAATATCTTTTTATAATCCAAACTCCATTGTTCAACTATTGTGTATGGGAATCTGTTAAGTAGGTACCTATGTAAGTACATGTTTGTACTGCTGAAGTGCTCAATAAGGAAATACACAAATTGAAACACAATGACTGTGTCAAGAGCACATTACATTACGTCCACTATGTGGTGTTGCAAGTAGGTAATTGAGAGCCTATTGTGACGGGCAAATCTGTTGCTACGACGCCTGTGGATACTTAATCGACAAATCATATAACAGTACTGGACTCTAGATATTATCATGTTTGATAAAAAATTGCATCCAAACTCGCTACTAAACAAGAAAAATACAAACGTTAAAGGAAGTTATCTAAAAATAGAAAGATGTGACAAAGGATTTTTGGCACACAAAAAACTTGTAGCGTCACCACATAGGGTCACCGACCTAGACAAATGGTCATTTATCTTTAAAGTATAAAAACTTGGGAAATAACACAAGAATTAAAACAAATACTTGACTTGAATATTCTACGTACCTTGTGGGTCACTTTTGGTCCTTTAGGAGACTCCTCGGAATGAACACTGGCCAGAAATAGGAGAAGACCGACGGCAGTCGCTATTACAGCCATGATGACAAACAATTTAGTCCTTTTTCTTGCTATTTTTGAATATTTATAATGGCTGTTCAATTGGCACAATTTATTAAATTAATTTACAAAATAATAAAACTTAAAATTAAGGAAAAACCGCCCGCATGAGCCGGTATCACGAAACCAATAGACTATTCAGATATTTATAGACCACAGAGAATGCAGAAATCCACGTCATACTAATGAAACGTCAAAATGACAGTCACAAATAAATTGCCATATAAAGAGAAATATTTTCCCTTGATGAGGGACTTTCACCACGTTGGCCACTTCGCCAAAAAAATGTAGATGGCGTTGAATGACTCCTACGTAATGATCACTTCGCACTGCTAAAATATACAAAATGTCTGAAATTCATAAAATTAGAAGGATAAACGTATTTTTATAAGGGAACGTGGCCTAGAAACTTCCTCATAACTCCATAATTATGATGACTCCAAAAACATTATATTAAGGTTAAGTCAGTATCAAAATTTACATTATTTCAAAGTTTCAATTACTAATCTGCACTGGAGCAGTATAATCAATACCCCCCTCAATCAATACTTCCCTGAACGGAGACTGAATGGAGGCGTGTGCCCACCCGTGGAACAAATATAAGCTGTTTGTTATAATTTATCAAAGTTATCGTCGTAAGTACAAAAAACTTAACTAATGAAGAATTTAATGATTAACCTTAAAACTAACAAAAAACAAAATTATGAAAGTTAAATAATGTAGGTACTTCAAGTAGCTGCAACAAAATAATTACTTCTTAATTCGACCATATTTTTGTCAGTAGGTGCTTGTTTTTTATTAGTGTCAAAAATATCCTACTGATTTTGTAAAACCAGTCGCCAATCAGGAATACGCCTGCAAAAAAATATATGCTATGAGCTTACCTATAGTATTATATTATAACATATTAAAGTACTTCTTTTAAGTGTAAATTATTATCAGTAATTATTATAAAACAAAATTCCCCAGCCGCGTCTGTTTGAAAAACTAACACTACTACTGACTCAAAAACTAAGAAACGAGTTTTCATACGATTTTCACCCATGAATAGAATTATTCAGGAGGATGGCCGATAGTGTTAAACGCAAAAAGAGGGATAATGCCGACGAAAGCCGTATCGGAGACCTGAACTGTTTATGCTTTTACGGCACGCTCGACCAGCTAATACAACACTAAATACCACTGAATAAATAATGTAAATACATATGCTCTAACTACCCGTGCGAAGCCGGGATGAGACGCTACTTTAAATTAAAAATATACTTTACCGTTTCATTATAGTTAAGTTTTCAATGTTTAAATAGTTATCTGGATAACCATCCATGCCATTACATCTGTTATTCCATTGTTCAGTAGAATTTCTGTATGCCAAAGTAGGCCTATTAGAAATAGCTTTAGTTATATTTCTCTGAAAACTTTTTCTATGTTTCATAGTAACTTTATCTGAAGAATCCTTCGAATCTTGAAACAAACTTTCGTTTTGTTCCGATGAGTAACTGTTCCAATAAATAAATTATATCAATAAGTAATTATATGTATAACATGAAGTGTGATAAAATGAGTCATATAATCTTTTACCTGTTCGTTTCTTTATGATATATATTCGTCATCTTTTTAAATTCATCTGAAACTAAGATTATAGTCTTTAATACTAGTTGGAGATAAAAATTGATTAAACCACATTTGAGCAGCGTAGTAATGAAAAAAGGTACACTACGCTCTCTTTACTTGATTGAGGGGAGGCTTATATATTCTATGTATAGACATGTATTGATATAATATGTAGTTAAGTATAAATGTAATACAAACTGGATTAAAAGAAAAGAAAGGAAAACATGAAACAGTAGGACTAGGGCCCTGTGCTGGGAGGTTTTCTGGCCACGTCTTTCCCTCAGCGTTACAGATTCCGATGTGGTAGTAGTTTTACAGCTAGTTACATAATATGTAATTTAATTATGTTTGACGTTCAAAAAGCGCTAACTTTGTAAGCCAATTTTGAAAAATAAATATTTTTGAATTTTTGAATAAAGAGCTTTCAAGCTGTATATATTTTTGTATTACGTTACCAACCTACCTAATGTATTGATAGCACCATCATCGTCTACTTTTATTTCATTTCTGTCAGGGTTTTCTGATTTCTTCTGACCACTTAAAATTCTCTGAAACAAATTATAGAAAGAAAAAGATAAATAAAATAATTTATCTTACATCAAGTGATGATGTGATCAACAATAAAGCGCAACAGGCAGCCTCACTGCTACGGTAGCAATTTCGTGCATGCAACCTAAAATGACCTTTAGGTTTGGGTTTTAATGGAAATTCACCACCCCCACTTGTAAGTTCTTCTTCGATAAAAATATAAATTGTAAATACTTATCTACTCACTGCACTTTGTCGAGATCGTTTTATAATTTGTCTATTTGTTCTCCATTTCTCTAAGGCTCTTTGCTGGCGTCTTTTTAAATAAAGATATTTAGAATACCATTTACTATGTGCCATTATTTCGACGAATGTTATTCCTGTTAAAATATTTTCATATTAGAATTAAGTATACCTACTAATTCGAATTATATTTGTAATTTTAGATAATAGCAAGGTACCTGCCTGGAATTTTTTCACACATTTCTTTCACAAATATTTGGAAAAGTTCGGAATTCTCAAGATATTCTTCTCTATATTCAAAGTCGTCGATATTGTTTTGCGCAGAAAAATATTTTCGCCATGACTTTTCAAATATATTGTGATTGTATAGAATCCAACCTCCATACCGATTTTTGTTAGTCATTAAAAATTCTTGAAATTGTTGCACTTCCTTCAACATAAACCAGGTAACAGTCGGTAACTTCCTTTTTTTTTAAGTAAAACCAGGGCCATGTATGTAGGAACAGGATTCACTTACCACGCATTTAAAAGGTGAATTTATAAGGACTTTTACTGGGCTAGGAACGATTTCATTGTAAGGTATCTTTTTTACTTTTGGTTGTCTTCTAATACGATCAAGTTCGTCAGGTTGCTCGCTGATCTGTTATAAGAAAATATTGATTAATATTCTTGACGTGTAATTTTTATAATATTATAATTCAATTATTACTCACTCCTTTAATCAATTCCTGTTCATTTTCCTGCAAAGCTTTAATTTGAGTCTGCAAGTATGTTTTAATATTTTGGATTTTTGTTTCCATATTCATCATATCCTTTTTCATATCATCTATGTCTGTCGTACAAAAAATAAAAACTTAAGACTTCTTATATTCTCCCCTTTTTAGGGTAAAGTATTCTAATATGGCAATACATTTACAATTTGCATTTTTTTTATTACGAAACCGTGTGATAATTATACTTCTTATAATTAGAAGAAACCACCTACACTGATAAAATTAAATGTCTTTTGAATTATACTTCTTGGTTTACTTTAGTCATGGTAGCACTTTCAAATGTCTTTAAATAAATTACGCACGCTGCCCGCCACGCAAGCTTGCATGTACGTATTCGATTAGAACAAGACTAGAATTATTATCCAAGGATGTACAGAAACTCTCACATTCTATTCACTTTATAATATCATAGAATAAGGAATAATACTACATAATATGTAGCAAAGAACTCACCTAAACATTGTAAATTATCACATGTGCTTGTATTATCTTTAATCTCTTCAAATAAATCCCTAATATCAATAAACGATGTTTTAAGTTTATGTAACAGTAACTTATATGCTGAATATTGGAAACCATCTCCATTTTCTTCTTGAAAATCTTCAGTAATTTTACTACAAATACTTTTTGAAATTACGCTCTCCTCTATTTTCAAACGCCGTAATTTGGTTGCAATATTTGTATCAAAACCGTCGTCTGTATAAGTAGACATATTCGATTTCGAAGACGGCTGCGCACTTGCCATTTCTAAATACTATTTGTAAATAAAATAACTAGGTAATTCAATGCAGTAGGTATGCAAATGTCTCATTACAATATCGATCAAACAATGAAATAAACTTTTAAAAGGACTGCCCGGAATTCCTGGATTTCGTCACTTCCGGTTAGTCTTGTCTCGTTTTCACTTCAAATAAGTGCAATGATGATAGCAACCCTACAAATATGAAATCATACAGGTCAAAGCCTCAAACCTAAGAATCAAACCAAAAATTAAAAAAAATACGGGGTTACCAGGTTGAGGAATTCATTGCATTTTTGGGGAAAAGAAATTGGGGAGATTTTGGGGAAACAAAACATTGTGGATTCTTTGCCCCATGATATTTTCTATTGTTTAGCCAATCTAGATCACAGAGTACTTTGTATCATACTGAATCTAGATTCAGGCTCAACTATTTGACTTTGATTTGTATGTGTGTTGTTTACGTACTTGGTGGATGGTATTTCTTATATGTTTTATAATTATTTAGTTCCCAAATTTTGGGGGATTTTCTGAAGAAAAGAGAAAGTTGACCTTTGGGGCATATTTTTGGAAGTGGGGAAATTCCAAAAAAGTGTGTGGCAGTCCTGAAAAAATGACATTTAGAAATGACAAAAAAAAAAAAGAAATCTTAGTGACCCGCGGTAGAATGGATAGAATTTTCTAAATTTTCTTTGTATAAAACGGTGTTACATTTGTAAATAGTGGAGATTTGAAAATGTTTACGCGGACACGTTTATTCTTCTCTAAGGCTGTCCCGCTAAGAGTTCGTAATATTCTTATTTGACTGTAAATAGTGTATGGCATAACCTCACGGTTTTGGTTGTTGTTTGCAGAGTGTTTTAAAGCCGGAATATCATAATGAGCCTCGATTCCTGTATAGCATCGCAGCGTCGAGGAATCGTTCAACCACACCGCTGAATACTATTATCATGTTCGTGCCACAGCAAGAGGTTCGTCACATTGTAACCCTGTTTACAGTCTTTGATTCCCCCTCTAGTTTCACCATCTTTCGCCACCTATATTTTTAATCATAAAAGTTACACAAAGAAGTGTAAATGATAGTCATTTCAATCAATAATAATTTGAATTACTTTCTAATTAGTTATTTTTTTTTATGTCACCTTCATTGTTTTTCTTTTTTATATTACTGCCATTTTTTTACAGGCATGGATCGTGGAACGAATGGGTAAATTCCATAGAATATTGGAACCAGGTCTTAATTTGTTATGGCCTATAGTGGACAAGATAAAATATGTTCAGAGTTTGAAAGAAATAGCCATTGATGTCCCAAAGCAAAGTGCCATCACATCTGATAATGTAACATTGAGTATTGATGGAGTGTTGTATCTGCGTATCATCGATCCTTATTTAGGTAAATATGTTGATCAATGTATTCCAATGTATTATTGTGATGTGTTCTATCAAAATCATGCATTTACTTTTTTGTTATTTAGTTATTGGTGTACCTAGTTTTCTATTTGTCACATAACTCACAATGCACATGTTGTATGGATGCTTTATGTAGTTAATCTTATTTTAAGGTTTTAAACTATCTAGGTACTTCAACATAAGTTAATTTATGAGTAGACAATATTTAAGTTATACAATTAATAATATTAGAAATTTCATTAATGTTGCAAAAAACTATATTCGAGACATACATTCCAAATGTGTATGCAAGTTGTTCTGCTGCTAACTTGATTTCACCATGACCGTGAGATTCTTCGTCAATATTATTTTTTTTTACTTTATTAAAACTCTTTTACAGCTTCATACGGAGTAGAAGACCCTGAATTTGCTATTACGCAACTAGCTCAGACCACTATGCGTTCTGAAATTGGTCAGATATCTCTGGATAAAGTGTTCAGGGAGAGGGAATCTCTCAACGTGTCCATTGTGGAAGCAATCAATAAAGCCAGTGAAGCATGGGGCATTACGTGTCTGAGATACGAAATTCGTAAGAATAAACAAATGTAATTTATTTGATTGGTAAACACTTCTAAGTGTTTAAATTTTTTTACTACCCATTGCCTCTATTATGCATATCTTGGAGCCTGTCCTCTTATTTGCATCAATCTGGTTGATGTTGCACCATTCCTAACTTTCTTATCTTCTGAAATTGAAACCTCAATATTTCTCCACTGTCCACAGAGAATAACAAAGTAAACTATCTGGAAAGTGGCTATAAATAAATAAACATTCTAGGCGATGTGAAGCTGCCTTCCCGCGTCCATGAAGCGATGCAAATGCAAGTAGAAGCAGAACGAAGGAAGCGAGCGGCCATCTTGGAGTCAGAGGGCGTGCGGGCGGCCGACATTAACGTGGCGGAAGGCAAAAGGCAGGCCCGGATTTTGGCTTCAGGTATAATTATCATTAGTCTTTAATTACTCATTTTGATGCATGGTAGGTGACACAATTACTGTAGACTATTAATGAATTTGTAGTTAGGTTTAAATGAGTTTTTGTGTAAGTAAAAACAAGTGTGTAAGTAAGTTTTTTAGAGACATTTCTTTTTGTGTTAGCTCAGTAAAGCTTGCTCATGAATGACCTCTCTTTATCCGTATTTATATTGTTATTATTTCGTAAAAGAGCTCCAGCTGCAACAGTCCATTAGGGTTCTTATTTTCGTCCTAGTAATGCTCAGAACATAGAGAATTTTTGCAAAAAAGGTCCAATCAGCTGTTTATCGTACGGCTGTTGGTCGAGAGCCTTCAGCGCTCCCCATTTGTCCGGCCAAGTAGTTAATGCCATCTGCGGCAAATTTACAATAAGTCAATCCAAAAAAAAAAAAAATATGGCCGAAGCCGTCGATATAATCCTCTCACGCGCGACGCGGTTGCCGAGATGGCTGAACTCTTTAGATTGGTTGTTGAGCCACACTTCGAATTGATATCTTGAAGTACTTTTCGAGATTCGTGAGCTTATGTTATCTTTCTGTCGACGCCTTTAATATCTCTATCACGTCCAGTCTGCGGCATGCTTGGAATGATAAGCACTGTTAGTCTCCCATATATACAGAAACTCACGCTTATTTCCCACTGGGGTAAGCCGATTATGGAACTCTATTTGCTTTGATCCTGACACACTCATCAGAAGAAGAGTCTCTCTTAAAAGTAATTTTAAGTTTGAATTATCTTGTATGCTCTCTCAATACTCTTCTGCAATATGAGTCATCTAAAGTACGAGTAAATTTCCAGAGGCAGAGAAGCAGGAGCAGATCAACAAAGCGCTCGGAGAGGCACAGGGGATGTTGGCCGTGGCTGAGGCACGCGCACGGGGGCTTAAACTCATTGGCGGCGCACTTGGTAACAAGGTAACATTTTTTTTTGCATAAACCGTCGCCATAGGCATCCTGCTGGAGATACCCTCCTGTTAAATTTATTTATTTATTTAAAAGGCACATAAACAAACAGTACTGAAAATAAGATGAGATTAAATGAGAGGACAGGTTTTATATCACCACCACTCATTCCTATTGGGCTGGGTTACAGTGAGTAGTGACGTCAACAAGTTCTAAGAAGACTTGCAGTTAGTATTGGTGTCCAGAATAATTATCTTGCTATCTCTAAGCTAGTTATAAAAGACGGTAAGTAGAGAAAGGACTACGTTTTCCTATTTGCCGTGGACTAATCGAACCTTGCTTCATAACTGATGAATGATATACAAGAAATTCCATTCGTTCACAGGACAGCAAACACGCCGCGTCGCTCACGCTGGCCGAACAGTACGTGTCTGCATTTAACAAGTTGGCGCGCACCAACAACACGCTCATCTTGCCTGCCAATGCGGGGGATGTCTCCAATTTAGTTGCTCAGGTTAATGTTATAAACTTAAGTTTTATCCGCAAATAGGTGTTTCCATTCCTTTTCAAAATGCCATATATATATATATATATATACTAGATTTCGCGTGGTTCGCTCGCAGCAAGCTGCTCGCGTGTCTTGTTTTCCCGCCATTTTTTTACCGCGATAGAATTTGACCAAGACTAAAATAGGTCTCGTGAAATCAAAAAAGTTCTAGGTGCTATAGTTTTCCCAGGCCGTAGGGTGCCGCGCTGATGCGGAGCAGTTTTCCAAGATGACGTTCCGATCACACCCCTATACATCATTTTACCTCTGAGACATTTCTGGAAAAACAAAAATTTATATGGCGGCCATCTTGTTTTTCGGCCATTTTGTTTTTTTTCACCGGCGATAAAATTTGACCAAGACTTGAATAGGTCTCGTGAAATCAAAAAAGTTCTAGGTGCTATAGTTTTGCCAGGCCGTAGGGTGACCCCTGATGCGGAGCAGTTTTCCAAGATGATGTTCCAATCACACCCCAATACATCATTTTTACCTCTGAGACATTTTCTGGAAAAACAAAAATTTGTATGGCGGCCATCTTGATTTTCGGCCATTTTGTTTTTTTTTTTTCACTGGCGATAAAATTTGACCAAGACTTTAATAGGCTTCGTGAAAACAAAAAAGTTCCAGGTGCGATAGTTTCGCCAGGCTGTAGGGTGTCTCCCTGATGCGGAGCAGCTTTCGAAGATCGAAAAGTATTTCCATACTCAACATGATGTTTCGATCACATTCCTCATACATCATTTTTACCCGCGAGGCATTTTCGGGAAAAACGAAAATTTTGTATGGCGGCCATCTTGTTTTTCCGCCATTTTGTTTTTTTTCACCGGCGATAAAATTTGACCAAGATTTAAATAGGTCTAGTGGAAAAAGAATAGTTCCTGGTGTGATAGTTTTTCCAGGCCGTAGGGTGTCTCCCTGATGCGGAGCAGTTTTTCAAGATCGAGCAGTTTTTCCATACTCAGCTTGACGTTTCGATCACATCTCCCATACATCATTTTTACCTCCGAGACATTTTCTGGAAAAACGAAATTTTGTATGGCGGCCATCTTGTTTTTCCGCCATTTTGATTTTTTTCCACAAGAAATTGAATTTGACCAAGATTTAAATAGGTTCTGCGAAAAAAAATTTGATCGAGGTATAATAGTTGCGCCAGGCCGTAGGGTCTCTCCCTGATGCGGAGCAGTTTTCCAAGATCTGGAAGTTTTCCCATACTCACCGGAAAATTTGGATCACATCCCCCATACAACATTTTTACCCCCCGACGCTCCTTCTGGGAGAACAATTATGTCAGTGAGTGAGTGAGTGAGTGAGTCAGTCAGTGGGTTTGCAGCTATATATAGTATAACTAGATGTCGCGTGGTTCGCTCGCAGCAAGCTGCTCGCGTGTCCTGTATTAGTTCGAAGCTTTGTATGGCAGCCATCTTGTTTTCGTGAAATCAAAAAAGTTCTAGGTGCTATAGTTTTGCCAGGCCGTAGGGTGTCTCCCTGATGCGGAGCAGTTTTCCAAGATGACGTTCCGATCACACCCCTATACATCATTTTTACACCCGAGACATTTTCTAGAAAAACAAAAATTTATATGGCGGCCATCTTGTTTTTCGGCCATTTTGTTTTTTTTTCACCGGCGATAAAATTTGACCAAGATTTAAATAGGTTTCGTGAAATCAAAAATTTCCCAGGTGCGATAGTTTTGCCAGGCCGTAGGGTGTCTCCCTGATGCGGAGCAGATTTCAAAGATCGAGAAGTTTTTCCATACTCAACATGACGATCCGATCACATCCCTATACATCATTTTTACCCTCGAGGCATTTTCAGGAAAAACGAAAATTTTGTATGGCGGCCATCTTGTTTTTCCGCCATTTTGGTTTTTTTTCACCGGGGATTGGATTTGACCAAGATTTAAATATGTTTCGCGAAAGAAAAATTGCTCCAGGTTTTATAGTTTTGCCAGGCCGTAGGGTGTCTCCCTGATGCGGAGCAGTTTTCCAAGATTGAGAACATTTTCCGTACTCGACAAGACATTCCGATCACATTCCCATACACAGTTTTTACCCCCGTGACATTTTCTGGGAAAACCAAATTTTGTATGGCGGCCATCTTGTTTTTCCGCCATTTTGATTTTTTTTCACCGACGATAAAATTTGACCAAGATTTAAGTAGGTTTTGTGAAAAAAAAATCATTCCAGGTGCGATAGTTTCGCCAGGCCGTAGGGTGTCTCTCTGATGCGGAGCAGTTTTCCAAGATCTGGAAGTTTTCCCATACTCAGCGGGAGGTTTTGATCACTTTTCTCATACATTATTTTTACCCCCCGACGCTCCTTCTGGGAGAACAATTATGTCAGTGAGTCAGTGAGTCAATGGGTTTGTAGCTATATATAATACTAGATGTCGCGTGGTTCGCTCGCAGCAAGCTGCTCGCGTGTCTTGTTTTCCCGCCATTTTTAAATAGGTGTCGTGAAATCAAAAAAGTTCTAGGTGCTATAGTTTTGCCAGGCCGTAGGGTGTCTCCCTGATGCGGAGCAATTTTCCAAGATGACGTTCCGATAACACCCCTATACATCGTTTTTACACCCGAGACATTTTCTGGACAAAAAAAAATTGTATGGCGGCCATCTTGTTTTTCAGCCATTTTTTTTTTCACCGGCGATAAAATTTGACTAAGATTTTATTAGGTTTGGTGAAAAAAGAATCGTTCCAGGAGCGATAGTTTTCCCAGGCCGTAGGGTGACCCCTGATGCGGAGCAGTTTTCAAAGATGACGTCCCGATCAAATCCCCCACACATAATTTTACCCCCGAGGCATTTTCGGGAAAAACGAAAATTTTATATGGCGGCCATCTTGTTTTTCGGCCATTTTGTTTTTTTTTCACCGGCGATAAAATTTGACCAAGATTTAAATAGGTTTCTTGAAAACAAAAAAGTTCCAGGTGCGATAGTTTTGCCAGGCCGTAGGGTGTCTCCCTGATGCGGAGCAGTTTTTGAAGGTCGGGAAGTATTTCCAAACTCAACAGAACGTTCCAATTCCAACTCTATACACAGTTATTTTCCCCGAGACATTTTCGAGAAAAACGAAAATTTTGTATGGCGGCCATCTTTTTTTTCCGCCATTTTGTTTTTTTTTTTACCGGCGATTGAATTTGACCAAAAATTAAATAGGTTTAGTGAAAAAAGAATCCTTCCAGGTGCGATTGGTTAGCCAGGCCGTAGGGTGTCTTCCTGATGCGGAGCAGTTTTTCAAGATTGAGAAGTATTTTTATACTCAACAAGACGTTTCGATTACAACCCCATACACAGTTTTTACCTCCGAGACATTTTCTGGAAAAACAAAATTTTGTATGGCGGCCATCTTGTTTTTCCGCCATTTTGATTTTTTTTCACCGGCGATTGGATTTGACCAAGATTTAAATATGTTTCGCGAAAGAAAAATTGCTCCAGGTTTTATAGTTTTGCCAGGCCGTAGGGTGTCTCCCTGATGCGGAGCAGTTTTTCAAGATCGAACAGTTTTTCCATACTCAGCTTGACATTTCAATTACACCCCCATACACAGTTTTTACCCCCGAGACATTTTCTGGAAAAATAAAATTTTGTATGGCGGCCATCTTGTTTTTCCGCCATTTTGATTTTTTTTCACCCACAATAGAATTTGACCAAGATTTAAATAGGTTTCGCGAAAAAAAAATTGATCTAGGTATAATAGTTGCGCCAGACTGTAGGGTGTCTCCCTGATGCGGAGCAGTTTTCCAAGATCTGGAAGTTTTCCCATACTCACCGGGAGATCCAGATCACACCCCCCATACATCATTTTGACCCCCCGACGCTCCTTCTGGGAGAACAACCCTGTCAGTGAGTCAGTCAGTCAGTCAGTGAGTCAGTGGGTTTGTAGCTATATATAGTATAATAACTAGATGTCGCGTGGTTCGCTCGCAGCAAGCTGCTCGCGTGTCTTGTTTTCCCACCATTTTTTTACCGCGATAGAATTTGACCAAGACTTAAATAGGTCTCGTGAAATCAAAAAAGTTCTAGGTGCTATAGTTTTGCCAGGCCGTAGAGTGACCCCTGATGCGGAGCAGTTTTCCAAGATGACGTTCCGATCACACCCCAATACATCATTTTTACCTCGTGAGACATTTTCTGGAAAAACAAAAATTTGTATGGCGGCCATCTTGTTTTTCGGCCATTTTGTTTTTTTTTTTCACTGGCGATAAAATTTGACCAAGACTTTAATAGGCTTCGTGAAAACAAAAAAGTTCCAGGTGCGATAGTTTCGCCAGGCTGTAGGGTGTCTCCCTGATGCGGAGCAGCTTTCGAAGATCGAAAAGTATTTCCATACTCAACATGATGTTTCGATCATATTCCTCATACATCATTTTTACCCCCGAGGCATTTTCGGGAAAAACGAAAATTTCGTATGGCGGCCATCTTGTTTTTCCGCCATTTTGGTTTTTTTTCACCGGGGATTGAATTTGACCAAGATTTAAATAGGTTTCGTGAAAAAAATATTGCTCTAGGTTTTATAGTTTTGCCAGGCCGTAGGGTGTCTCCCTGATGCGGAGCAGTTTTTCAAGATCGAGCAGTACTGAAATACTCAACATGACGATCCGATCACATCCCTATACATCATTTTTACCCTCGAGGCATTTTCAGGAAAAACGAAAATTTTGTATGGCGGCCATCTTGTTTTTCCGCCATTTTGGTTTTTTTTCACCGGCGATAAAATTGGACCAAGTTTTAAAAACGTTGTGCGGAAAAAAAATTGATCCAGATGTGATAGTTTGGCCAGGCCGTAGGGTGTCTCCCTGATGAGGAGCAGTTTCTGAAGATCAAGAAGCATTTACATACTCAACATGACCTTCCGATTACGCCCCTATACATTGTTTTTGCCCCCGAGACATTTTCTGGAAAAACAAAATTTTGTATGGCGGCCATCTTGTTTTTCCGCCATTTTGATTTTTTTTCACCCACAATAGAATTTGACCAAGATTTAAATAGGTTTTGCGAAAAAAAATTTGATCCAGCTATAATAGTTGCGCCAGACCGTAGGGTGTCTCCCTGATGCGGAGCAGTTTTCCAAGATCTGGAAGTTTTCCCATACTCACCGGAAGGTCCCGATCACACCCCCCATACATCATTTTCACCCCCCGACACTCCTTCTGGGAGAACAACCCTGTCAGTGAGTCAGTGAGTCAGTCAGTCAGTCAGTGGGTTTGCAGCTATATATAATATAATAACTAGATGTCGCGTAGTTCGCTCGCAGCAAGCTGCTCGCGTGTCTTGTTTTCCCGCCATTTTTTTACCGCGATAGAATTTGACCAAGACTTGAATAAGTCTCGTGAAATCGAAAAAGTTCTAGGTGCTATAGTTTTGCCAGGCCGTAGGGTGACCCCTGATGCGGAGCAAATTTCCAAGATGACGTTCCGATAACACCCCTATACATCGTTTTTACACCCGAGACATTTTCTGGACAAACAAAAATTTGTATGGCGGCCATCTTGTTTTTCGGCCATTTTGTTTTTTTTTTTCACCGGCGATAAAATTTGACCAAGATCTTTATAGGTTTGGTGAAAAAAGAATCGTTACAGGAGCAATAGTTTTCCCAGGCCGTAGGGTGCCGCCCTGATGCGGAGCAGTTTTTGAAGGTCGGGAAGTATTTCCATACTCAATATGACATTTTGATCTCATCCCTCTTACATCATATTCACCCCGAGGCATTTTCGAGAAAAACGAAAATTTTGTATGGCGGCCATGTTGTTTTTCCGCCATTTTAATTTTTTATCACCAGCGATTGAATTTGACCAAGATTTAAATAGGTCTTGTGGAAACCAAAAAGTTCTAGGTGCTATAGTTTTGCCAGGCCGTAGGTTGTCTCCCTGATGCGGAGCAGGTTTCGAAGATTGAGAACATTTTCCTTACTCGACAAGACATTCCGATTACATTCCCATACACAGTTTTAACCCTAGATGCATTTTTTGAAAAAACAAAATTTTGTATGGCGGCCATCTTGTTTTTCCGCCATTTTGATTTTTTTTCACCGGCAATACAATTTGACCAAGAATTAAATAGGTTTTGTGAAAAAAGAATCGTTCCAGGTGCGATAGTTTTGCCAGGCCGTGGGGTGTCTCCCTGATGCGGAGCAGTTTTCCAAGATCTGGAAGTTTTTCCATACTCACCGGGAGGCCCCGATCACACCCCCCATACACCATTTTCACCCCCCGACACTCCTTCTGGGAGAACAACTATGTCAGTCAGTCAATAGGTAGGTAGGTACATGGGTTTGTAGCTATATATAATATAACTAGATGTCGCGTGGTTCGCTCGCAGCAAGCTGCTCGCGTGTCCTGTATTAGTTTGAAGCTTTGTACGGCGGCCATATTGTTTTTATAGAATTTGACCAAGACTTAAATAGGTCTCGTGAAATCAAAAACGTTCTAGGTGCTATAGTTTTGCCAGGCCGTAGGGTGTCTCCCTGATGCGGAGCAGTTTTCCAAGATGACGTTCCGATCACACCCCTATACATCAATTTTAGCTCTGAGACATTTTCTGGAAAAACAAAAATTTGTATGGCGGCCATCTTGTTTTTCGGCCATTTTGTTTTTTTTCACCCGCGATAAAATTTGACCAAGATTTAAATAGGTTTCGTGAAAATAAAAAAGTTCCAGAAGCGATAGTTTTGCCAGGCCGTAGGGTGTCTCCCTGATGCGGAGCAGCTATCGAAAACCCAGACGTATTTTCATACTCGACATGACGTTCCGATCACATTCCTATACATAAATTTTACCTCTGAAGCTTTTTTCTGGAAAAACAAAATTTTGTATGGTGGCCATCTTGTTTTTCCGCCATTTTGATTTTTTTTCACCGGCGATTGGATTCGACCAAGATTTAAATATGTTATGCGAAAAAAAAATTGCTCCAGGTTTTATAGTTTTGCCAGGCTGTAGGGTGTCTCCCTGATGCGGAGCAGTTTTTCAAGATCGAACAGTTTTTCCATACTCAGCTTGACGTTTCGATCACACCTCCCATACATCATTTTTACCTCCGAGACATTTTCTGGAAAAACGAAATTTTGTATGGCGGCCATCTTGTTTTTCCACCATTTTGATTTTTTTTCACCGACGATAAAATTTGACCAAGATTTAAGAAGGTTTTGTAAAAAAAGAATCGTTCCAGGTGCGATAGTTTTGCCAGACTGTAGGGTGTCTCCCTGATGCGGAGCAGTTTTCCAAGATCTGGAAGTTTTCCCATACTCATCGGAAGATCTTGATCACATCTCCCATACATCATTTTTACCCCCCGGCGCTCCTTCTGGGAGAACAACCCTGTCAGTGAGTCAGTGAGTCAGTGAGTCAGTCAGTCAGTCAGTACATGGGTTTGTAGCTTTATATAATATAATAATAATAATATAATAATTTGTAATAGACTACTCTGGGCGCCATCCCACTCGCGTCAGACAGAGTACTGCGGGGCGGAAGGCAAGAGGGAAACCACTGCCCTATTTTTCCCTAAAAAGTAGCATGGAGAATGCTACACCGACACGAGCGCGGCTCTTAAATTGATGACTGAATAGATTTTGACCAAGATTGAAATAAGTATTGTGAAAGAAAAATTGGTTCAGGTGCTATAGTTTTGCCAGGCCATAGGGTGTCTCCCTGATGCGGAGCAGTTTTTCAAGATCAAGCAGTATTGAAATACTTAACATGATGATCCGATCACATTCCTATACATCATTTTTACCCCCGAGGCATTTTCAGGAAAAACGAAAAATTTGTATGGCGGCCATCTTGAATTTCCGCCATTTTGATTTTTTTTCACGGGCAATTGAATTTGACCAAGGTTTAAATATGTCTCGTGAAAACCAAAATGTTCTAGGTGCTATAGTTTTGCCAGGCCGTAGGGTGTCTCCCTGATGCGGAGCAGTTTTCGAAGATTGAGAACATTTTCCGAACTCGACAAGCCACTCCGATTACATTCCCATACACAGTTTTTACCCCCGAGACATTTTCTGTAAAAACAATTTTTTGTATGGCGGCCATCTTGTTTTTCCGCCATTTTGATTTTTTTTCACCCACGATAAAATTTGACCAAGATTTAAATAGGTTTTACGAAAAAAGAATCGTTCCAGGTGCGATAGTTGCGCCAGGCCGTAGGGTGTCTCCCTGATGCGGAGCAGTTTTCCAAGATCTGGAAGTTTTCTCATACTCACCGGAAGGTCCTGATCACACCCCCCATACATCATTTTGACCCCCCGACACTCCTTCTGGGAGAACAACCCTGTCAGTGAGTCAGTGAGTCAGTCAGTCAGTCAGTCAGTCAGTGGGTTTGTAGCTTTATATAATATAATAATAACCAGATGTCGCGTGGTTCGCTCGCAGCAAGCTGCTCGCGTGTCTTGTTTTCCCGCCATTTTTTTACCGCAATAGAATTTGACCAAGACTTGAATAGGTCTCGTGAAATCAAAAAAGTTCTAGGTGCTATAGTTTTGCCAGGCCGTAGGGTGACCCCTGATGCGGAGCAGTTTTCCAAGATGACGTTCCGATCACACCCCAATACATCATTTTTACCTCCGAGACATTTTCTGGAAAAACAAAAATTTGTATGGCGGCCATCTTGTTTTTCGGCCATTTTGTTTTTTTTTCCCTGGCGATAAAATTTGACCAAGACTTTCACAGGCTTCGTGAAAACAAAAAAGTTCCAGGTGCGATAGTTTCGCCAGGCTGTAGGGTGTCTCCCTGATGCGGAGCAGCTTTCGAAGATCGAAAAGTATTTCCATACTCAACATGATGTTTCGATCACATTCCTCATACATCATTTTTACCCCCGAGGCATTTTCGGGAAAAACGAAAATTTCGTATGGCGGCCATCTTGTTTTTCCGCCATTTTGGTTTTTTTTCACCGGGGATTGAATTTGACCAAGATTTAAATAGGTTTCGTGAAAAAAATATTGCTCTAGGTTTTATAGTTTTGCCAGGCCGTAGGGTGTCTCCCTGATGCGGAGCAGCTATCGGAAACCCAGACGTATTTTCATACTCGACATGACGTTCCGATCACATTCCTATACATCATTTTTATCCCCGAGGCATTTTCAGGAAAAACAAAAAATTTGTATGGCGGCCATCTTCATTTTCCGCCATTTTGTTTTTTTTTCACTCATGATAGAATTTGACCAAGATTTGAATATGTTTCGCGAAAGAAAAATTGCTCCAGGTTTTATAGTTTTGCCAGGCCGTAGGGTGTCTCCCTGATGCGGAGCAGTTTTTCAAGATCAAAAAAAATTTCCATAGTCAACGGGATGTTCCGATTACACTCCCATACACAATTTTTACACCCGAGACATTTTCTGGAAAAACAAAATTTTGTATGGCGGCCATCTTGTTTTTCCGCCATTTTGTTTCTTTTTCACCGGCGATTGGATTTGACCAAGATTTAAATAGGTTTTGCGAAAAAAGAATCATTCCAGGTGCGATAGTTTCGCCAGGCCGTAGGGTGTCTCCCTGATGCGGAGCAGTTTTACAAGATCTGGAAGTTTTCCCATACTCACCGGAAAATTTTGATCACATCCCCCATACACCATTTTTACCCCCCGACACTCCTTCTGGGAGAACAACCCTGTCAGTGAGTCAGTCAGTCAGTCAGTCAGTACATGGGTTTGTAGCTTTATATAATATAACTAGATGTCGCGTGGTTCGCTCGCAGCAAGCTGCTCGCGTGTCCTGTATTAGTTCGAAGCTTTGTATGGCGGCCATCTTGTTTTCGTGAAATCAAAAAAGTTCTAGGTGCTATAGTTTTGCCAGGCCGTAGAGTGACCTCTGATGCGGAGCAGTTTTCCAAGATGACGTTCCGATCACACCCCAATACATCATTTTTACCTCGTGAGACATTTTCTGGAAAAACAAAAATTTGTATGGCGGCCATCTTGTATTTCGGCCATTTTGTTTTTTTTTCACTGGCGATAAAATTTGACCAAGACTTTAATAGGCTTCGTGAAAACAAAAAAGTTCCAGGTGCGATAGTTTCGCCAGGCTGTAGGGTGTCTCCCTGATGCGGAGCAGCTTTCGAAGATCGAAAAGTATTTCCATACTCAACATGATGTTTCGATCACATTCCTCATACATCATTTTTACCACCGAGGCATTTTCGGGAAAAACGAAAATTTCGTATGGTGGCCATCTTGTTTTTCCGCCATTTTGGTTTTTTTTCACCGGGGATTGAATTTGACCAAGATTTAAATAGGTTTCGTGAAAAAAATATTGCTCTAGGTTTTATAGTTTTGCCAGGCCGTAGGGTGTCTCCCTGATGCGGAGCAGTTTTTCAAGATCGAGCAGTATTGAAATACTCAACATGACGATCCGATCACATCCCTATACATCATTTTTACCCTCGAGGCATTTTCAGGAAAAACGAAAATTTTGTATGGCGGCCATCTTGTTTTTCCGCCATTTTGGTTTTTTTTCACCAGGGATTAGATTTGACCAAGATTTAAATATGTTTCGCGAAAGAAAAATTGCTCCAGGTTTTATAGTTTTGCCAGGCCGTAGGGTGTCTCCCTGATGCGGAGCATATTTTCAAGATCGAGCAGTATTTCCATACTCTTCGGGAGGTCCAGATCACACCCCCATACACAGTTTTTACCCCCGAGACATTTTCTAAAAAAACTAAATTTTGTATGGCGGCCATCTTGTTTTTCCGCCATTTTGATTTTTTTTCACAGACAATAGAATTTGACCAAGATTTAAATAGGTTTTGCGAAAAAAGAATCGTTCCAGGTATAATTGTTGCGCCAGACCGTAGGGTGTCTCCCTGATGCGGAGCAGTTTTCCAGGATCTGGAAGTTTTCCCATACTCACCGGAAGGTCCCGATCACACCCCCCATACATCATTTTCACCCCCCGACACTCCTTCTGGGAGAACAACCCTGTCAGTGAGTCAGTGAGTCAGTCAGTCAGTCAGTGGGTTTGCAGCTATATATAATATAATATTGTAAGCTGTTGACGACTACCTGAATAAAAGAAATAAATAAATAAATAAACATTTACGTACATTAGTTCTTGGGGGGTTACAGAGGCCACACTAAAACAATTCATCTAAAAAGCATTATTAATATTTGAAATTTATTGACATTGCGCATTTACTTTCATTTGCGCAAATGTCAAATTGCAACATTGATCTTTAGATGAATTGCTTCAATGTGGCTATTTTAGATCCGTGTTAAATTTGTTCATAAATCACAATTAGAATAGAACTGCTGGCTACTGTGTTTCGGTACTGATGTAATATCAAGACTTTCTAATACTCGCATTTTTACTCCAGGCCATGTCTATCTACTCAACGGTTGCCGCACAAAACCTGCAGCCGCAGACTGAACCTCAGCATGAAATCACAGAAACTCCCTTAGAAGACCCTCTGGGCAAATTAACAACAAAGGGCATGACCATAGCCGGACAAGCAGTGCCCACTGAAGACGACTTAGGCGAATATTACTCTGATGACGACGAAAGGGCAAAAGCTCTGGCAGAAAGAAAGAAAGAACAGCATTTAAATAAGCTAGAAAGAGATACATAGAATATTTAAGTGTAGAAATATTTGTTGTTAAATTAAATATTTAATTAGCGAATTTGGTGTTATCATTTTGATGTATAAACATTATTCTCAGTGGTAGTTTTAATTCTCTAGTACTATCCCCCGCCTGGTTTGACGAATAGGAATTTTCTTCCTACTTGTAGCAGGGGAGGCGAAAAACGTTACGATGCGTTCCCAGTTGTCTACTCAAACCCGAATAATCATTGTCTCTCTTTCCTATTACATAAAACTGTAGTTTATCTGTTTGTTTGTTCGAGCTTCATGCCACTGTCAACAATTAGAAGGGTAGTTTGTAAACTAGTTATGTTCTGAAACTGGGGAACGAACGAAATAATAACTTTAATACAACAAATAATTTAATATGAAAATTTTCAATGCCCATTAGAATATGGTATGTACCTGTTATTATAATTAAATTAATAATTATCATCGTCACCAATATTAAGCAATAACCTCGACATAAAATAGGCAGATAAATTGCATTCATCCCTGATTGTTCATAAATACTACATAATATAGTAAAATAATAATATCTAAAAAAATAGTATTTTTTTTGTTATAGTAACAACATTTTAAAAATAGAAATCCTTAACTTTCTTCATTCTAATTATTATTCTAACGCAAGACTAGCGCAGTCGAAAGGCCCTTAAATATAAATTTATCAATAATTATATTTAAGATATTTTAACAAACTTTTCTCGTTGGTTAAAGTAACTGACGGTACCCTCTTCAGGTTGTGTGTTGGAAGGCATCTTAAGAAGACTGAGATATGATGCAGACTGCAATGTACCATCAAATTGTCTGAGGTGTATCTGAAATAAAAAAGAAATTTATTAAGAACAAGATCGTAAAGGTGAAAATAATTACGTAACAAACTTGTTTGCTTAATTTAAAATGGTTGTACAGAACACGTAATTTGTATTATTCATTTGCACACCTTGTGCTTTATGACGCACAGACAGTACAGTTACCTTGGAAATAAAGCATTATTAAAGAAATAACACATTATACTCACTAATAAATGCAAATTAACTTCATCACTTCTGCTCAAGTAAGGAAAGTTGCCGCCACTCTTGAGATGCGCCAGCTTTGCCTGAGGATATGACTTGTACATGTCTTCCCGTACATTGGAGCTCAACGCACACTCGTCCCATACATCCAATATTGTGACTGGAAGATGGTTCAGTAGATCTGGTTGCACATACATTGGTGTACAGTTTAGTGTCAGTCTTGATGCTAGTTCTGATTGTGTTAGGGATTCCAGCTGCAAATAATAATTTATTTAAAATGATTTTGTAAGCAATATCTGCAGGGTATATTAAGAACAAATATACCTACTTATTCGAAAAATGAATATTATTATTAATACCTATTTTACTTAAAATAAGGTTACAATTATATCCCAATTGGGGTAGTTAGGGGTTCATCTTAAGATGAACAGAGTACCCACACTTCACCAAGTTTATTTTATTATTTATAAAAAAGGTACACCAACAGCTTATATAATAAAACATTAAATAAAATAAAAGTTACATCAGGAATTAGACTGTTACATAAGCCAATTATAGTTACAAGTTTTCTGTTACAAATTTATAATAGTTAATTTATTAAAGTAGTTTTATTCAGACTGGTATTTTGAAAACTATAAAGACAAAAATCCATTTCTATAATTAAATAGATGGTATTAAAGTAAATAAGTATTCATTGTGTAAAGAAACATCTAGTCACTTAAAATGGAAAATTACTTACTCTTTCTACCATAAAATCAATGGACTCTGCAATTCTGCGGTCAACCTTGTCAGTAGTGAAGTTTCCCATAAGCATCCTTTTCAATACTAGGGACGGTAGCAACCAGAACAATGCAGATGAATCATGGTATTCAAATACTGTAGTGTCTGTAAACGTGTTGCAGAGGACAAGCGATGCCACTCTAGCGCAGTTCTTTGTGAGTTCTGCAAATTTCTGGGCTACAAAACCACCTGGTAAAGGTAAAAAATATAGGTTTATATGGTATCTTTTCTTTTAGTTTTACAAGCAATGTGGTAAATGAGAATAATGGTTTAAAATCAACCATAATAATAAATTGGTTTAGCAACTTTGTATACTATACAATAACTATAAGTAATAAAGGAAGCAAGAGAAGTGTGTCAGGATCGAAGCAAATGGAATTCCATAGTCACTGCTTACCCCGGTGGGAATTTGGGAAATAGGCGTGAGTTTATGTATGTATGTGAATGTATTAGTAATAAAAGAATAATCAAATTATATAAGTAGTAAATAAGTACAGGACCCCAGACTAACCTACCAACAAATATTTGCTGCTAATTACTTTATAAGAATCATTATCCTTAATGTCTTCATAAGTTGTTATTTTGCAAATAATAGTGACAAGATTTCCTTACATTATTTATTTTGTAAGTATCAAATTCATACCTAAAGAAGCTCCAAATATGTGTACTTTATCCAACTCAAGGTAATCTATGAGTCTTTTGAAACCGTCACAGAACTCTTTAAGGTTCCAGTACGGTGGTGGTTCAGCAGCAACAACACGAACTCCTCTGGATGCTAGACCCATCACTTGCTTGAAGAATATATCAGCAGTACCGGACACCGGTGGTAAACATACCAGGGGACAACTCACTGACTTCGGACCAGAGTCAAATATTTTCCATGCCTATTTAAATAAACAATTGTTAATATTACATTCAAGCAATGCATACAAATGTTTATGATAATTAATGTAATGCAGTAAGGTCTTATCTATTATGAAAGTACTGAGTACAATAATGATAAGTCGTTAGTAATTATTTATTCAAGTTAAATCGGAAACGTATTATTGCGTCGGAATTGTAATTTACAATTGATAGAAAAGAAAGTTCATCGACCTTGGGTCTTGCAATATGCAGTGAAAAGTCATACTTTTACGCGTTGAATAAGGATCAATGAGCTTAAATAAATGTAAAGATGAAACAATTATTTATTTACCTTGGAACCATCAGAATCTACTACGATTTTCCTCAAGGGAATACTGCTTCGGAAACTTAGGTATTCGTTTGACTGTGATAAGTCACTGATACAGCTCATTGCGATGCTCTTAGTTTTACAACTAATTACAGAACTTTAAAACTAATTTCCACTTTAATAATTATTCACAATTTCACAGTAAATTCGCTACAATATACATCATAACAACTTCCCAAATTAAAGGCTGTACATGAAATGACTGACAGCTAATTGTTGGCGTTAACGCGTAAGCAATAAAGATCATAATCGCATGTACAATGGCACTTTTGTTTTGACAGTTGACATTTGCGGTTTTTTGTTAGAATTTCTGCGCTAAGTTATTTATAAGAAGTGAGGCGGTGCAGGTCTTTGGTGTACTTATACAGGAATCGGAACCATTGATTTTCTAATGGCCGACCATTATATGGGTGATGGGCTGATTATCTGTCAACATAACTTTATCCGTATCAAAAGTTGCAAGTTGTCTTCCGACTATCTATGGGCCCCGTGGCTCTGCCAACCCTAGTAGGGATTACGGGCGTGAGTTTATATATGTAGTTCTACCATTATTATGTATTCTGAGAGTAGAATCAAATCATATTTTTAGACTTTTCTATTTTTATAGTTTGAGAAAGGATATAGAAAATAAATAATTTCGCTTCCAAACACATTCTGTTTATTATGAAATATTGTAATTAACATTCTCATCGTGAAATTTGCCTACAATGATCTCCAAACCGGTTATTACGTACTAACTTAAATCTAATTAAATGATAAGTTTGGACGATTTTAAAATCGAGTTTTAGCAAATGTTAAATTCTGACAACGTAACATTGTTTAGGAATAAAGAACAGCATAGATCGATGAATAACAAGTGTTGTACATACACAGCTTATTAGAAATTTAGAAGCCAAAACTGTAGACATTTTAAACTAAGCCTTACAAGTACATTCATACAGTGTATCCTAAATATCTTAGTGCACACTAACCATTATACTCCATTTTCACTTAGGTATTTAATGTACATTACAGATAATTTCGTTCATGGATTACTAAAATAATAATTATATGCATGTACTCTATATCTTAATATACTGTATCTTTAGTATTATTATCATAATAATATGATGATTTGAGCATACCTACTCCAAATGTATAGCATTTAATATTGTTAAAATCTCTGTACACTCAGATCTACTGCGCACTGGACTGTCACAGAATATCTATAGTATTATTGCTTGTATGGCTAATGTAACTATGTATTTACAATTTTAAGTTTATTACTTCTACTATGAGGCATTATTGTGGTGTTTTGTTACTTAGCTGGTGATGTAGATAAATGTGTTAAAATAATGAGATGTTTATAATGTGATTTGAAATCACTGACCTTCTATTACAGATCAAAGTTTATATCAATGTTTGAAGTACTAAGGATGCCTGTTACATATATTAAAAAATAATACAAAAACAGCAATGACGTGTTCAATTAATTATGCTTCTCAATATTTCAATAATCTAAAAGAATTAAACTATAATATATAAAATAAACAATTCAAATAATTGGCAATAATGTTTTACAATCACAGAAGTCTTGTTACACACATTGACAAAATTAATTAATTTGTCTAAGAAAATATTCTATTTACGTAATGAGAACATGCGATCAAATATTAAATGTTATAATGACTCATTCACTGTTATTAGTTTTATTAAATATTAACTATCCAGTTCAAGCAAGCGGTACGGACGTGGACCTAAAGTATTAAGAAAACATTAGGGCTAAAGAAATATATCGATACGCATTACGATACCAAGTACATTTTCTGAAATATTCAAAAAGAGCTTTTTTCTGAGAAATTGTTACCTCTAGCTGATTAATGTTTTCGAAATGTGGAGCCAACTATATCTACTCTACTGAGACTAACAACCGACTAACAACTACGATGGTTCGTCTTAACAACACATGGATTGAAAGAAATTAACATAACCATAAGCTTACGACAATATTCCCATCCATCGCAAGATTAACTACCTATACCTCGCCAAGCTTTTTGTTAAAACAACGTGATAAACAGTGATCCGTATCGCCGTATATAATAGTAGACCTAACTGCGTTAGAGAAAATTGCTAAATGAATTATTTTCGACATTTAAGACAAGTGTGCTCTAAAAATTGAGTTACTGTAGTAAGGTCTGCGTTTAATGTCACAAACAAGTCGTTGATATTGCTCGGTAAACCTTTATAATGAGTATATTGTATTAGTTTTATTGAATGAAAAGTATTAGTAAGTATCTGACAATTATCTTTGAAGTGATAACACATACAGGCATTATTAACATTTTACAAGTAGGTAACATTGGTTGTGTAAACGTTATCTATGAATAATTTGTGGCACGCTTGGTTAACCGGCTACATCGTGAAGAAACTGTATCTCGTAACTCAATAACGAAAGCAATATACATAAAAATACACTACTAAAATACTACTGAATTTAAAACAAATTTTTCTCTACATAAATTTTATTAAAACATAGGTAGTAATTTCCATATGAGAAAAGAACTTATGCCCAACGGCATAGTGTTCTATAAATATTTATGTGTAGGACGAGAAAGGAGGGATTTTCAGCTGAATGTTTTTTTTATTAAGCATGGGCCAAGCTTTGGTGTCGAAGAACATTGGAAATTTTAATTAGACTTAATAAAAATAACGTAACTTAAAGAGTAATATTAGGGGAAAGGTAAGATAGAGTTTATTAAAACTATCATGTTAATTTTAAAACTGGACTCTACAATTTGAACACAAAGTCTTAAGAGGTACATTGCATAGTCCTCACGTTCACATTTTATGAGATTACATCGTGGCAGTCGTTATAGAGACAGTGTTGCCATTGCAAAGTTACATTTTCAAGTCTTAATCTAGCAACGTATAGTGACTTATTGTGGATGTTGTTAGTTGCAGGGAACAATTTGTAGACGTAGCTTTGGCTTCGGTTTCGCGTGACGTAAGCGAATTAACACGAGTAGTCTTATTGGTAGCACTCAATACAAGTAGAATACAAGGGCTTTAAATTATAACCTTTATTTATGGAATTACGTGACAGGTCTTTTAATTTCGTAAGTTCGTATTGAATTTAAAGACGTATTTTTTAGAGGTTAAAAATTACTCGTATCGGGTCGTATGAATAGTACCTACACGGTGTGCGTCGACCTGTCCTGGGCACTACCGTGTGCTTAGATCCATATTTATTGTACAAGTAATTCTGTATAGATTTACTTTTAAGAAGATTGGTTATCTCTGTAACCCAGAAAGATGGCATTGCATAGACATTAATCTGTACAGAGACTGTTTGTATTGTGTTTGACCCAAAATTCAGGTTATGAAGACAAATAATTCTGCGCGGCAGAAAGTATGGTTACGCGGAGCCCGTAAGGTACGAGTAAGTAGAGGGGGGATTGGGGTGGTCCGTACGCGGTTGCGCGAGATCGCTTGCGCGGGCGCGGGCGGCCTCACGACTCTCCGTTGCCGCTGTCGTCGCCGTCGCCGTCGCCGCCGTCCAGCTCCGAGTCCGAGTCGAGATCGTCATAATCGTCGTCGTAGAAGTCCGTCATGTCCAGCTGTAACGGATAAGGAGTATGGTAAGATTATGAGCTAACCGCCTCTGTGGGCCACTGGTTGAGCGTTGGGCTCACGAACATAAGGTCCCGGGTTCGAATCCCGGTGGGGACATATCACAAAGTGTTAAGCGTTAAGCGGTCGGTCCCGGCTACCATCAGCATCACGCCTTTATCCCCGAAAGGGGGGTAGGCAGAGGTGCATAGTATCTACAACTACTCTTCGCCAGCTGTGTTTAAGTCCCACGTAATAGAGGGCGAGCCTAGCGCCAGTAACTGGGCACAAATCCTGGAAACCACTCTACAAATAGATATTCTATCATTAAAGATAATTGGTTATCTCTCTCCAACAAAGATGACATTGTATACATAGACGTCAAGATTAGCTAATAAAGACACCATTTTCTTAAAACGGCATGACAACATCTCTATAGGTACCGAATGTGGCAGGCTAAACTTTATTTTATTTGAGTCTCTAAAAATAGTGCCGTCCTTCACTTACGACGAGTGCAAGACAGAGATAAAGCTAGTTTTACAATTGACAGAATTAATCGGGACCAATGACTATACGAATTAATAAATCATCTTAAAAACAGCATTTTTCGAAGCGTTTTCTAATGTCGAATTGTGCCATTTTATTACGTGTTCGATTTTTATTTTTTTATGGATAGTCGTTTATAACCATTTTCCTCCCTTGTTCCGGCATTCAGTAATAGTATTTTATGCAACAGTTGTATAAGAAGGGTCAAAAAATGCGAGTGGCGTGAGTTGCGATGTGAGCCTTGGCGAACATCGCAATAAGAGACGCCACGAGCATTTTTTGACCTAGTTATACAACGTTGCATACAATACTTTTTCTACGACGACGTAATTTTAAATGAAACAAAAATTTTCCAATTTATTTTCCAACGCGCGGGAAAATGGCGGCAAATGTATACTTTTTTTTTATAGTATATCTATGGCACCAAACAAAGTAAAGGTGCCAGTTTCCAGGTCAAAAAAAAAAAAAAAACAACAACAATGCTTTTTTGGCGACATTATAGTACAGTTACACTTTGTAAACAATGCTTTTATAGGCCATAGAGCATACACTTTTTCAAAGAGTTTAATTATGTATGTACTTATATTAGACTTTTTGGTTATTTAAATGCCAGATTAAAGTAGAGGAGTAGAAAAAAACTATAATGGTTTTATGAGTTATTGCTCGGTTATCAACGCGGACTTTCCTGGTTTAGTAATTTTAATATACAGCAACGCTATTTGTTTTCCTCTGTCTTTTCTCGAGGGCTTTGACGTTTCTTGGCTCATATTTACGTCGCCAATATATTAAAGCTACAAAACAGTTTTGGTACATGTGAACGACCTGAAATACCTCGGAAATACGCCAAGGTGCGCACTTTTGTGAATTTTAAACCGTCCCCTAGGTTTTTATTTGAATTTGTAATCAAAGATACGAACCTGCGGCTCCTGCGTCGTCGACTTGACTTGGGTTTTAATGCAATAATCTTCTAAAGTAAGAGGTACTACTATTCCTTCTTTCTCCGCATCCATACGCGCTACTTGGGCCTGTTTCCTGGAAAAAATATTGAAATATTTCGTTAGATACAATAAAAAAAATATTTTATACATTGTTTGAGGTTTACGCGCTTATTATGATAATAATTAGGTATAACACATAATACCGGAGCCTCGTGTGTCTCGAGACACCGGTATTATGTGTTTTACACACATAAACACTGGTGCTAATTCCTGTAAACACCATCTAATTTTATTTTAAGTTATACCTGTCATTTTCTTATCCGCCGAAAAGGAAAGGAACGAGTAATCGACGTCAATTTTACGAAGAAATTAAAAAACCCTTTTCAAAATTTTACAAAATCAGCACCGATAATGTGGTGTTTACCAGTGTCGTTGTATAGACTTAGCAGGCTTACTTAAATTACATAATGAGTAAAGATGAATGCAGCAATTTATTTTTTCTATTAATAACTTGTGACTGTGTTCACCCTATTAAAGTTGCAGGCGTGAGTATAGTATGTACCGATGTATGTGTTCATTGGAGTGATATAAAACCGTCGTCGTATCTGGTAAAGACTTCTAACGACATTTCCGTTTTGATAAAATAAAACATCTTTTATTTACGTCCGGTGATCGTCAGTCGATTTCATGAATGAGTCATTGCGCATAATAAATCGCATTAGGTATTACTGGTGGAAAACATTTTACAGAATTTAAAATTTTGATTTTTTTATTATACGGTTTCAAAATGCAAAATGCACTGTAATGTTTACGCGCGGTGTGGATTTAGAGTTTTTTAAGAGTAAACTTTACAAGTTATATCGCGTTTTGTTATCATCATAATCCCCCTAGCGTTATCCCGTTTTTAAACAGGGTCCGTCAAATCTTCAAATCTTCAGCTTAGGTAAGCACCTAAGCTGAAGATTCGACAAATCCGTTTTTTTTACAGAAGCGATTGCATGTCTGACCTTCCAACCCGCAAAGGGAAAACCTTCCCAATACAGGTTAGGTTTGGTCACATGCTTCCGAAACGCATTTCTCGGGTATGTGGGTTTCCTTACGATGTTTTCCTTCACCGCCGAGCACGTGATAATCATTTATGATCCAAATATAAATTCAAAGAACTATTTCGAAAATTATAGGTTTTGGGCCCGTGCTGGATTCGAACCTGCGACCTTACAGTGAGAGTCAAGCGTTCTTCCAATGAGCTACTACGGCTGCAATACAAGGCTTATTTTCCGTATGTTTTTATTTACTTTTGGTGTTAATATATCTTGTGTATGATCTCGAACTTGTGATTTCGACGAACAATTAAATCAATAATCTAATCAATCGATTTAAATCATCACAGATCCAATCACAATACAATAACCTACACAATACCACTATTTCACATAAAACAAAAGAAATAATACATTTTAAATGAGGACAAAAGAATCACGATTGCCACACAATTTTCTATCTTCAGCTGTAGGTAATTACGGGTTTGTCATTGTCGTGCCTTTATTTTCGTCAATCTGATAATATAACTGTGGTAGTGTCGTAACTTTTGGCAATGTCATCATAAGCATAAGCATAACAGTAGACAGACAACAAAAGTGGATATACTTTGTGACTTCCCTTCTATTGACTTGCAAATGTTGTATTATTAATCAGCTCTCTATTTGTTTATGTAATAGTAATATCGTGACGACGTGTACCTACTGCAGTTGCAAGCCATGAGCCCATGACTTAAGCTGCTTATCTCACTAAACATCCTATTTTATAGCGCTAAGTAATCAGTGGTAACACGACATGCTTCGAAGCATAATTATATCAAGCTGTATTAACAGCAATATAATTTGTATTTATATACACTAATATTAATATTACAAATAGGTAAAAATTGTAAGTATGTTCGTGGGAAATAATCTCTGGCACTAGCAAACCAATTATGAAAACTCTTTCACCTACCAGTAGGAAGCTACATTCATCCTGATATACGCTACGTATATTTGATAATCGAAGTCTAATTGAAAGCCGAATGAAGAGGCTGTGGTGACTCTCACTTTGAGGTCGCAGTTTCGAATCCCAGCATATGCTTATACCAATGAAATTTCAAATTTGTTTTCGAATTCATGTTTGGATCATAAATGATTATCACGTGCTCAAAGGTGAAGGAAAACATCATGAGAAAACCCACATTCCCGTGAAATGCATGTCGGAGGTGTGTGACCTAACTTATATTGGGCTGGTATTCCCTTCGCGAGTTGGAAAGTCAGACAGGCAGTCGCTTGAGTAAATAGTGCTTGCTTGTCCTTGCTTTGTCGCTAGGGAAATGATGATGAAGTCCAATTGAAAGCTAGTATTTGTATAAAATCACGACTGTATTTACTACAAGAGCAAGACAGACATATCTAACAGTCACGTTTGGATCTTAACATAATATGACGCACTGTATAATGTTAATGATAGGTTTTTAACTAATATTGCACGGAATGTGATACCATCGACCTTTTAATAACATATCCGTAATAAAATGACGAAACGAATGTCTCATAAAATATACGTCATCCTGAAACAATCACATTTATGATATGTCAGAAAGAGTAAGCAGCTCTGCACATTTCTGTACCATTAACTCTAGTCCAGTTAGTAGAACAATCCACCAACTAAGCCAATTCAATGTGTAAATCATAGACCTCGTATAACAAATAGACAACCAATCTCTGTAAAAAAAGTGTCCGTGGCACATCACAAGCGACGGCGTGTAACGACACTGTACAACCTTTTTTTTGACGTGACTTATTGTAGATTTGCCGCAGTTGACAGTCTGTACAACTTGATAGCAATTGCACTTTATTTGAACAGCATCTTAATTTCAGGGAACGAACTTTTAATACATACACAGGTAACATAGCTAACTTAATGGCCCCGATTCCCGTAGGCATCTCCTAATTTTATTTTAAATTATACCCGTCATTTTCTTATCCGCCGAAAAGAAAAGGGACGGGTGCTGATTTTAAAATGAATGAATAACCCGACCGAAATAAATAGGGATCTCGCTGGTATGCAATCTGTTTGACGTGTGTTGTGAACTTAATTCTGGCGGGTTATTGCAAAATGTAAATTTTTAGAAGGTTGTTTTAGATTTCTGCCTAAAATTGACGTGTGGTCAATAAATTTTATGCCTGTCAATTACCCGTCCCTTTGCTTTTCGGCGGATAAGGAAATGACAGGTATAACTTAAAATAAAATAAGATGGTGTGTACTGGATTCACTAGCAATGTATAACACTTATATATTGGTAGTAGTATCGGACGATTTTTTAGAAAAGTCCTTAACGAATGTGAGTGTATTTGTTTATAGGATGTCAGTGGTGTAAATAAAGTCATTGAGCGTTATTTGCACAACGCCAATGTTGGATTGGCTCGATGGATTGTCTTACCAATTGGCCACAGCAGGCCAATTTAGGAACCACTTCCAACCAGCCAGCTAGTAGGAACCACTTATAGGCAAAGCTAAGCTGCTAA
Organism: Pectinophora gossypiella; assembly: GCF_024362695.1. Taxonomy (NCBI): domain Eukaryota; kingdom Metazoa; phylum Arthropoda; class Insecta; order Lepidoptera; family Gelechiidae; genus Pectinophora; species Pectinophora gossypiella. Next base: position 7,663,855 of record NC_065420.1, on the reverse strand, counting down.
GCGTATAAGTCGTTTTCGGTGTCTCTGCCTTTTGTCTACTTATTCACTCTTTAACTTTATCTAGGTATATAGTATGTTTAACTGTTCTTAGCTGACGTTCTTACTCTTACTACATTGTAAATAGTATAATAAACTACCTGCCAACGGTTTTAGTTCTTTCTACCTGTCAATTTTATTCATTTGTTCTCCGATCACTTCGACACTGGCAGTAATGGTTGTAAGAATAAGCGACCCATTACCATAAACTAAAAAAAAATGATATTTATAAGTAAAACGTACCTGATAATATTCTCGTACTCCTTATCCTTGCCCTTGGAGTCGCGCCAGCGGCGGTACATGACGCTGGCGTCCACGTTGGCAGGGCTGAAGGTGTTGGGCTCGTTGAGCAGCGAGATGACGGAGAGCAGCACGGTGCGCACCGACTGCGTCGGGTTCCAGCGCTCGCAGGGCAGCTCGCCCGACTGCGGATCGTCCACCGGCGGGTGCAGGATCGATATGCACAGGTCGCCATTCTGGAAAACATTCGGGGGTTTTCGTTAGAACATGAGCACATCCAGGACACTTCATATAAAGTGGCTGCAAGTTGTCTTTGTGACTCTTTCCATCTCATTAGGGATTTCGGGTGTAGTTTACGCACGTATGTACATGTATGTAATACTGAATATTTTTATAAGTTTTGTCTTGTCTAACCTGAAGTGTCCCACTGCTAATAAGGTAAGGTGTCTATATATATCTATATTTTCTACGATTTTCTCTCTAGCAACTCCTATGCAAAAGTGTGTCCCAATCGTCGTGCAAGTAGGTAGGTACCTATATTATTTTGTATAAAATAGATATATTATGCTATGTGTGTCGAACAAGTGAATTGTATACATCGCTCGATATTTGTTTCTCAGAGGCAAAGTTCATTAATAATTTCAATTAGATTATCATTGACAATCTCACGGCAGCACTTATAAATTCTAACGTATGATAAATTCAACCTGGTAACCTAACAGTAGCCATCGACTCGCAAAGAAGACCTAACAGTAGCAACATAAAGCAGGGTAACGAGTCTTTTTTTTTTGACGTGACTTATTGTAGATTTGCCGTAGATGACATTAATTACTTGGCCGGACAAATGGGGAGCGCTGAAAGCTCTCACCCGGTACAACGTTTAAACGTTGTACCTGCCAACGTTTAAACGTTGTACCGGGTCAGGCCTGTTGTCTTAAGACAACAGGCCTGAGGGTGCCCAGTTGGGCGCGAACCTCGGCGCAGGGCGTCGTCTGAGTCAAAAGTCAAAGCTAATCATCACCCTAAATGTTTTGGCGGTAATAAACTTGTATAGGTGGTAATGACGAAGTTGGGCTAGTTTTAAATGAAGGTGTTCATTTCAGACTATTTAAATTATTCCGCGTAGAAGATATAAACAAAACAAAAACATGTTTTGATTACAATTTTGCGAATCGCAGTACGGTTATGATCTAGATTCGATATGTAACAAAGAGCGTACTGAATTGAGTAAATAACCTAAGTACCTTATTCTGAGAACGTATCGCTTTGAAGAAGACGCAACTGACAATGGTGCCTATTCGGGTGCACACAAACTTAACCAAATTTTAGTTTGACAGCTTTTAAATTAGTGCTGTCCTTCACTTACACTTCACTTACGTGCAAGAAAGAGATGCAGCTAGTTTTAGTCCTATCAAATTAAGTTGGTCGTTGCTCGAATCCACACCAATATGCGAATTGGCGCGGGTATAAATCGTAGCGAATAAGCTAGATTTTTAAAAACTGAACAACTTTTAATAACTTCAGGTTAGACAAGTCCCTAGAATAAACGGGACACGTAATCCTTAGGAAAATCATGACTAGAAAATATCAAATCATAGGTATCTATCGTAATAAATCACGATTACAAAATATTTTTTCACATACTTTTGATACTTTTACATTGTTGATTTTCAGCATAGTATTTCTTTATAAAATAAATTTATTCTAACAAGCAAGCCGTCGAGGCCAGAGATATTTGAATTTTGGCGCGATACCTACACCGATACAGTTTATGTGTTACTTGTATGCTGCATTGCACATAACATCGTACAGATATAATTAACCGAGCATTTTGAAGATACCTACACTATGTATATGAAAGATATTTAATTTTGTTGGTTGAATTAGTAACGAAGCATTTTAATTTGACTGTCAATGCAGAATTCTGTGTAAGGTCACGGTAGTCTAATTACCTATTTATTTTCGGTTCGTGTCACCGTTTTTTGAATAATAATTGATGAATTAACAACATTGTTAAATGGCAATGTTATGTAACAAGGTACGAAGGATTTGGTTGGTCAGTCAACAAGGATTGCAAACTTAGATCAAGTTTACGAACTGGTTTAGAGGCATGACCCAAATGCATTTGTGTAAAACGTTATTCATGAAAGCATTTGACCCCAGTTGGCTGCAATGTGGATATTTTCGTACCTACCGTCGAGGGAATGGCTCCCAGTGAAAACAGGAAAATAGACGTGGCAGGCAGGCTAAGTAAGTAGAGCAAACGAAGATAAGTATGAAAAGGGAAAAGTAACATCTTAGGTTTGCGGCCGGAACACGAGAAACTAGGGATTATTTTAAAAGTCTAGTTTTGCGATGTCGACGTGGCATGGTTTAGGTACTTATAAGGCAATTTTTGGAAAAGTATGTAATTTAATTAATTTTTTGTTATATTGATGTCATGTACCAAACACATGCATGTTGTTTGGCATGAATAAACATCACTTTACATTAGGTTCGTTAAACGGGAAATGCGCCGAGTTTTTAAATTGAAAAAGTAATACAAAGTCTAAAAATATTCTCACTCATATTCACGTTGTTGGAGAACGTGCTAAGGATGTTTATTGCCTATAATTCGCAGAAATGTTCTACTCGATGAAAGAGGTACGAAAATTGGATATTCGCGGAAATGAAATTATTCGGAAAATTTAAAACAAAAACAAGTTTTAGGTATAACATAAACGTTGCCAAGATTTTGAACAGAAAACATCTCGATATACTCCTGTCAAACGGGTGCGATTATTTTGAAAGTCTAAGTAACTTGGAAAAATTTAATTTTAAAGCTTATTGTATTATTTAGATCTGTCAGTGGTGTATGCCGGGTGAGATTCAGATTTAGTTTAAAAGATATAATATAAAATAATTGAGCCTTTTACTTCGTCTTCCTATGTTGATGAAATATGAAAGTAAAATGCGCTGCTTATGTCTACAAATTCGCGTGCAGTTTTATCTAACCCGGCAGCAAAATTGCGTGATGTGATGGTTAAGTTCACAATATTAAAAAAAAATGAAAGTTTTAAGTTTCATTTTGGGCCCTACGACTTTTGTAGCAAATTCGAGGGTAAAAAGAAGATATTGAGATCATGACGTAATCAGGTCGAATTTCAGGTTAAATTAGCTATCAGTAGACAATGCAGCGTATCAATTGAGATTCGTTTCCCTGTACGAAATCAAATTGCGACTGGCAAATGCTCTCGACGAACTGCCAACGTTGTTATTAAACCATGATACGATTTAATGCTTCGCAGTTTGAGGCGGATTTCGTTTCCGGCGAGCGTGCGTAACTGCCTTGCTTGTTACATAAAATCCATTGTTACCCACCGATTACCTATCTTCATAACAACTTACGTGTTCATGACACATGCACAGAAGCTGGGAGCACTGTTACAATGCTCCAACGGTTGCACTATGGCGCAACGCTTTCGGAGGGAAAATTATACGTCTAATTTTATTGCGTAGGAAAGAATAGCGGCCATAGAACTCGGCTAAGGGATCACGGTGTAATGAAAGACGATGTATAATCGACGAACTGGAAATCCTGTAACCAATATTGTAGAACTCCCCAGTTCTACTCTCTGTTTGTGTTTTTTGGCATGACAATATCTTCATTCTACTAATTCAACACCGATCTTTTTATAATTTAAACTGGCTTGCCTGAAAAACTTACAATAAACTACTAAATAACACAAGACTCGTTGATTTGTAAATGGCGAATGTAATAATTACAGGCCATTTTTAGATAACACTCTACAGCCAATTTATCCTTGTATTTTTCATGACTTTATCATGCAGTGCAAGTACAAAGTGTGCTCGAATCTCATTTCAATTTGATTCTCATTTTGCATTTGACTCCAGCCTGGCGTAAATTGATTTTTCGTAACTTCGATGAGGCGGGTCAGATTGACTTTAAGACTCTTTTCTGTATTAGCTTTCAATAAAGGAAGAAAATACGTAGGTACTGAAAAAGTCAGACAATGCGGCTTTGTTGAGTTTCGTTCTTATTTTTTTACATCTCGTCTGTCCACCCGGGAAGTACCGTGTAGATGCGTTATTATTTTTCAAATAGGGACGGTAAATCGATACCAAATCGAGAGGGACAAAAAGCAGGGGATGAATGCAATGCAAGGGCACAGTATAACATGCATATCAACGCGCCAAAACGAACCTACTCCGCATCCATATTGATTGTCGATTCGTTCGAGTCGGTTAAACACTCGTGCCAATGAAAATATTATCTATGCATGTAATTTTGTACTCTCCGTGCATGGTCTGGGAGGAACAGTAAAACATAGAATGTTCCGTGCTGTACACTGGGATTATCGTTAAAGTCGACTATGTATTCACGTCGCGTCTAACATGCGCTTCGAAAAC